>NW_027251320.1:0-53392 GCF_044704955.1 Pristiophorus japonicus
GGGTGAGGGAGGAGGAGAAGGTGGGGGTGAGGGGAGGAGGAGAAGGTGGGGTGGGGGGTGAGGGAGGAGGGAGAAGGTGGGGTGGGGGGTGAGGGAGGAGGAGAAGGTGGGGTGGGGGGTGAGGGAGGAGGAGAAGGTGGGGTGGGGGGTGAGGGAGGAGGAGAAGGTGGGTGGGGGGTGAGGGAGGAGGAGAAGGTGGGGTGGGGGGTGGAGGAGGGGGGGTGGGGGTTGAGGGAGGAGGAGGGTTGAGGGAGGAGGGGGGGTGGGGGTTGAGGGAGGAGGGGGGGTGGGGGTTGAGGAGGAGGGGGGTGGGGTTGAGGGAGGAGGGGGGTGGGGGTTGAGGGAGGAGGGGGGTGGGGGTTGAGGGAGGAGGGGGGTGGGGGTTGAGGGAGGAGGGGGGGTGGGGGTTGAGGGAGGAGGGGGGTGGGGGTTGAGGGAGGAGGCGGGGGTGGGGGTGGGAGGGAGGGGGTAGGGGTGGGGGGTGAGGGATGGGGTGGGGGTTGAGGGAGGAGGGGGGTTGGGGTTGAGGGAGGAGGATGGGGGGTGAGGGAGGATGGGGGGTGAGGGAGGAGGAGGAGGGAGGATGGGGGTGAGGGAGGAGGAGGAGGGAGGATGGGGGGTGAGGGAGGAGGAGGAGGGAGGATGGGGGGTGAGGGAGGAGGAGGAGGGAGGATGGGGGGTGAGGGAGGAGGAGGGACGGATGGGGGTGAGGGAGGAGGAGGAGGGGGGTGGGGGTGGAGGAGGGGGAGGAGGAGGGGGGGTGGAGGAGGGAGGAGGAGGGGGTGGAGGAGAAGGAGAGGAGGAGGGGGGGTGGAGGAGAAGGAGAGGAGGAGAAGGAGAGGAGGAGGAGGGAGGAGGAGGAGGGGGGAGGAGGAGGGGGGGTGGGGGTTGAGGGGGGAGGGGGGGTGGGGGTTGAGGGGGGGAGGAGGAGGGGGGGGGAGGAGGAGGAGGGGGGGGAGGAGGAGGGGGAGGGGGGGAGGAGGAGGAGGGGGGTGGAGGAGGGGGGTGGGGGAGGAGGGAGGTGGGGGGGAGGAGGAGGGAGGGGTGGTGAGGAGGGGGGTGGTGAGGGAGGAGGGAGGTGGGGAGGAGGGAGGTGGGGGGGGGGAGGAGGAGGGAGGGGGGTGAGGGAGGTTGGGGGGGGGGTGATGGAGGTTAGGGGGAGGAGGAGGAGGAGGAGGAGGAGGGAGGGGGAGGAGGAGGAGGAGGGGGGGTGGGGGGTGAGGGAGGAGGAGGGGGGGTGTGGAGGTGGGGGGAGGAGGGGGGGTGTTGAGGGGGGGTGAGGAGGTGGGGGTTGAGGGAGTGAGGTGGTGGGGGGTGAGGGAGGAGGGGAGGGAGGATGTGGGGAGTGAGGGAGGAGGGGTGGGAGGAGGAGGAGGGGGGAGCAGGATGTCGGGTCGCCAGGGGGAGGGAGGGAGGAGCAGTGGTCGGGGGGGCGGAGCCTTATCCACGCAGCCCCAGTGAGACCATTCGGCCAGGGCTAGGGGCTGCGTACTTCGGGCCCCTCCCACAGTTTTGGGCGCCTGGAGCTACTGCACATGCGCGCCCACTGTAGCGTGCATGTGCAAGGTCCCGGCACTGTTTTCAGCGCAGGGACCTGGCTTCGCCCCCTACAGCTCGTGCTGTGCCGCGTGCAGCTTTAGAGGACCTGCAGGGAGCTGGAGAATAGGTAAGTTTTTTTTAGACGCATTTTCTGGCGCGAAAAACTGGCGCGGCCCGAAACTTGGGCCCATAAAGTTTTGTGTGAAACTGCACGTTGTGCACAGCTGGTACCTTTACTACTGAGATCTGGGGTCAGAGTGACCAGTTATTGGAGCTAATGATTGACAGAGTTGTGTAAATGAGATTAGAGATTGTCAGTGTCGCTAATGGATCGGTAGGGGCACTTCAACGCTAGCTGGCTTTTTCCTGACTTGGTATCAGGCAAACCAGTATTCATCTATTCACACTCTTTCTTCTCTCTCTCTCTCTCTCTCTCTCTCTCTCTCTCTCTCTCTCTCTCTCTCTCTCTCTCAATCCAGATGTGTCACGTTAGCTTTGTAGTGCATGTTTGCATTCTGTCCAGTGAATGTTTGCTCACATCATAAAATAAGGAAAAGACTGAATGCTGGAAATCTGAAATAAAAACCTGGAACTTCAGCAGGCCAGTCAGCAACTGTAAAGACAAAAGACCGGTTATGGTTAATGTTCCCGTTAAGCCGCGCAGGGCTCAGGAGGTCCCGCGTATGCGCGAAGATTTGAATGGCCGTGTCATGCCTTTGTTACCTGAAGACTTGACTATTCCAATGCACTCCTGGCTGGCCTCCCACATTTTACCCTACATAAATTTGAGGTCATCCAAAGCTCTGTTGCCCATGTCCTAACTCGCAACATAAGAACATAAGAAATAGGAGCAGGAGTAGGACATACAGTCCCTCGAGCCTGCTCTGCCATTCAGTGAGATCCTGGCTGATCATCGGCCTGATCTCCATATCCCTTGATTCCCCATGAGTCCAAAAATCTATCTATCTCATAAGAACATAAGAACTAGGAACAGGAGTAGGCCATCTAGCCCCTCGAGCCTGCTCCGCCATTCAAAAAGATCATGGCTGATCTGGCCGTGGACTCAGCTCCACTTACCCGCCCGCTCCCCATAACCCTTAATTCCCTTATTGGTTAAAAATTTATCTATCTGTGATTTGAATACATTCAATGAGCTAGCCTCAACTGCTTCCTTGGGCAGAGAATTCCACAGATTCACAACCCTCTGGGAGAAGAAATTCCTTCTCAACTCTGTTTTAAATTGGCTCCCCCGTATTTTGAGGCTGTGCCCCCTAATTCTAGTCTCCCCGACCAGTGGAAACAACCTCTTTGCCTCTATCTTGTCTATCCCTTTCATTATTTTAAATGTTTCTATAAGATCACCCCTCATCCTTCTGAACTCCAACGAGTAAAGACCCAGTCTACTCAATCTATCATCATAAGGTAACCCTCTCATCTCCGGAATCAGCCTAGTGAATCGTCTCTGTACCCCCTCCAAAGCCAGTATATCCTTCCTTAAGTAAGGTTACCAAAACTGCACGCAGTACTCCAGGTGCGGCCTCACCAATACCCTGTACAGTTGCAGCAGGACCTCCCTGCTTTTGTACCCCATCCCTCTCGCAATGAAGGCCAACATTCCATTCGCCTTCCTGATTACCTGCTGCACCTGCAAACTAACTTTTTGGGATTCATGCACAAGGACCCCCAGGTCCCTCTGCACCGCAGCATGTTGTAATTTCTCCCCATTCAAATAATATTCCCTTTTACTGTTTTTTTTCCCAAGGTGGATGACCTCACATTTTCCGACATTGTATTCCATCTGCCAAACCTTAGCCCATTTGCTTAACCTATCTAAATCTCTTTGCAGCCTCTCTGTGTTCTCTACACAACCCGCTTTCCCACTAATCTTTGTGTCATCTGCAAATTTTGTTACACTACACTCTGTTCCCTCTTCCAGGTCATCTATGTATATTGTAAACAGTTGTGGTCCCAGCACCGATCCCTGTGGCACACCACTAACCACCGATTTCCAACCCGAAAAGGACCCATTTATCCCGACTCTCTGCTTTCTGTTAGCCAACCAATTCTCGATCCATGCTAATACATTTCCTCTGACTCCGCGTACCTTTATCTTCTGCAGTAACCTTTTGTGTGGCACCTTATCGAATGCCTTTTGGAAATCTAAATACCCCACATCCATCGGTACACCTCTATCCACCATGCTCATTACATCCTCAAAGAATTCCAGCAAATTAGTTCAACATGATTTTCCCCTTCATGAATCCATGTTGCGTCTGCTTGATTGCACTATTCCTATCTAGATGTCCCGCTGTTTCTTCCTTAATGATAGCTTCAAGCATTTTCCCCACCACAGATGTTAAACTAACTGGCCTATAGTTACCTGCCTTTTGTCTGCCCCCTTTTTTGAACAGAGGCGTTATATTAGCTGCTTTCCAATCCGCTGGTACCTCCCCAGAATCCAGAGAATTTTGGTAGATTATAACGAATGCATCTGCTATAACTTCCGCCATCTCTTTTAATACCCTGGGATGCATTTCATCAGGACCAGGGGACTTGTCTACCTTGAGTCCCATTAGCCTGTCCAGCACTACCCCCCCTAGTGATAGTGATTGTCTCAAGGTCCTCCCTTCCCACATTCCCGTGACCAGCAATTTTTGGCATGGTTTTTGTGTCTTCCACTGTGAAGACCGAAGCAAAATAATTGTTTAAGGTCTCAGCCATTTCCACATTTCCCATTATTAAATCCCCCTTCTCATCTTCTAAGGGACCAACATTTACTTTAGTCGCACTCTCCCGTGTTATATATCGGTAAAAGCTTTTACTATCTGTTTTTATGTTTTGCACAAGTTTACTGTCGTAATCTATCTTTCCTTTCTTTATTGCTTTCTTAGTCATTCTTTGCTGTCGTTTAAAATTTTCCCAATCTTCTAGTTTCCCACTAACCTTGGCCACCTTATACACATTGGTTTTTAATTTGATACTCAACTTTATTTCCTTGGTTATTCACGGCTGGTTATCCCTTCTCTTACCGTCCTTCTTTTTCACTGGAATATATTTTTGTTGAGCACTATGAAAGAGCTCCTTAAAAGCCCTCCACTGTTCCTCAATTGTGCCACCATTTAGTCTGTGTTCCCAGTCTACTTTAGCCAACTCTGCCCTCATCCCACTGTAGTCCCCTTCGTTTGAGCCACTACTTCCTCACCCTCAATCTGTATTACAAATTCAACCATACTGTGATCACTCATTCCGAGAGGATCTTTTACTAGGAGATCGTTTATTATTCCTGTCTCATTACACAGGACCAGATCTAAGATAGCTTGCTCCCTTGTAGGTTCTGTAACATACTGTTCTAAGAAACAATCTCGTATGCATTCTATGAATTCCTTCTCCAGGCTACCCCGTGCGATTTGATTTGACCAATCGGTTAAAATCCCCCATGATTACTGCCGTTCCTTTTTCACATGCCTCCATTATTCCCTTGATTATTGTCCGCCCCACCATGAAGTTATTATTTGGGGGCCTATAAGCTACTCCAACCTGTGACTTTTTCCCCTTACTATCTCTAATCCACAATGATTCAACATTTTGTTCATTAGAGCCAATATCATCTCTCACAACTGCCCTGATATCATCCTTTATTAACAGAGCTACCCCACCTCCTTTCCCTTCTTGCCTATCCTTCCGAATTGTCAGATATCCCTGTATGTTTAATTCCCAGTTTAATGCAACCATGTTTCTGTAATGGCCACCAAATCATACCCATTTGTAATGATTTGTACCGTCAACTCATTTACTTTATTTCGAATGCTGCGTGCGTTTAGGTAGTGTTTCAATACTAGTTTTTAAACCATGATTTTTAGTTTTGACCGCTCCTGCAGCCCCTTTATATTCAGACATATTGTCCCTTCCTATCACCTTGTGGTTTACACTTACCCCAGTGCTACTCTGCTCTGTTGCCTCCTGCCTTTTGCATTCTTTCTTGGGGTTCTGTTCATCTGAGCTCTCACCCACTCTAACTAGCTCAGAGCCCCCTCCTGGGTTCCGAATACTCCTCGCATTGAGGCACAGAGCTTTCATGCTTGCCTTTTTATTACACTTTGACCCTTTAGAATTTTGCTGTACAGTGGCCCTTTTTGTTTTTTGCCTTGGGTTTCTCTGTCCTCCGCTTTTCCTCATCATCTTTCTGTCTTTTGCTTCTGTCTCCATTTTGTTTCCCTCTGTCTCCCTGCATTGGTTCCCATCCCCCTGCCATATTAGTTTAACTCCTCCCCAACAGCACTAGCAAACACTCCCCCAAGGACATTGGTTCCGGTCCTGCCCAGGTGCAGACCGTCCGGTTTGTACTGGTCCCACCTCCCCCAGAACCGGTTCCAATGCCCCAGGAATTTGAATCCCTCCCTGCTGCACCACTGCTCAAGCCACGTATTCATCTGAACTATCCTGTGATTCCTACTCTGACTAGCACGTGGCACTGGTAGCAATCCTGAGATTACTACTTTTGAGGTCCTACTTTTTAATTTAGCTCCTAGCTCCTTAAATTTGTCTCGTAGGACCTCATCCCTTTTTTTTTAACCTATATCGTTGGTACCAATGTGCACCACGACAACTGGCTGTTCACCCCCCCTTTTCAGAATGTCCTGCACCCGCTCCGAGACATCCTTGACCCTTGCACCAGGGAGGCAACATACCATCCTGGAGTCTCGGTTGCGGCCATAGAAACGCGTATCTATTCCCCTTACAATTGAATCCCCTATCACTATTGCTCTCCCACTCTTTTTCCTGCCCTCCTGTGCAGCAGAGCCACCCACTGTGCCATGAACCTGGCTGCTGCGGCTCTCCCCTGATGAGTCATCCCCCTCAACAGTACCCAAAGCGTTATATCTGTTTTGCAGGGGGATGACCGCAGGGGATCCCTGCACTACCTTCCTCGCACTGCTCTTCCTGTTGGTCTTCCATTCCCTATCTGGCTGTGTACCCTTTACCTGCGGTAAGACCAACTCGCTAAACGTGCTATTCACGTCATTCTCAGCATCGAGGATGCTCCAGAGTGAATCCACCCTCCGCTCCAGTGCCGCAATGCGGTCCGTCAGGAGCTGGAGGCGGATACACTTCCCGCACACGTAGTCGTCAGGGACACTGGAAGCGTCCCTGAGTTCCCACATAGTACAGGAGGAGCATAACACGTGTCTGAGCTGTCCTGCCATGACTTAACCCTGAGATTAACTTAATTTGGCAACAACAATGCTAAATGTTACTTGCTGAAATAGAAAAGAAAAAGAAAAACTACTCACCAATCACCAGCTAATCACTTACCCCCTTGGCTGTGACGTCACCTTTCGATTTCTTTTACTTTTTGCCTTCTGTCCCCACTGCAGCTGCACCGGTACGCCTCTCATCGACCCCGGACTCGCACTGCTCCGAGCTCCCGCCTCCTCGACCGCCTCCTCGAACTGCCCGACTCCCGCTGGCCTTTATAGGCCTCTCGCCGACCCTGGACTCGCGCTGCTCCGAGCTCCCGCCTCCTCGATCGACTGCTCGAACTGCCCGACTCCCGCTGGCCTTTATAGGCCTCTCACCAACCCCGGACTCGCACTGCTCCGAGCTCCCGCCTCCTCGACTGACTCCTCGAACTGCCCGACTCCCGCTGGCCTTTATAGGCCTCTCGCCGACCCTGGACTCGCGCTGCTCTGAGCTCCCGCCTCCTCGACCGACTGCTCGAACTGCCCGACTCCCGCTGGCCTTTATAGGTCTCTCGTCGACCCTACTCAGACTCAGGACCAAGTCCCGCTCATCCAACACCCCTGTGCTCGCTGACCTACATTGGCTCTCGGTTAAGCAATGCCTCGATTTCAAAATTCTCATCCTGGTTTTCAAATCCCTCCATGGCCTCGCCCCTCCCTGTCTCTAATCTCCTTCAGCCCAACAACACTCAGATGTCTGCGCTCCTCAAATTCTGTCCTCCTGAGTATCCCTGACTATAACTGCTCAATCATTGGTGGCCGTGCCTTCAGCTGCTTAAGCCCCAAGCTCTGGAACTCTCTCCCTAAACCTTTCCATGCCTCTGCCTCTCTTTCCTCTTAAGATGCTCCTTAAAACCTTCCTCTTCCACGAAGCTTTTGATCATCTGCCCTAATTTCTTCCTATGTGGCTCGGTGTCAATATTTTGACTTAGAATACACCTGTAAGTTCCTTGGGATGCTTTACCACGCTAAAGGCGCTATATAAATACAAGTTGTTGTTCTAGGGCCTGCACATGGAAAGTAAAATTACAGGAACATTGGTTATGATTATTCAAGTATGTAACCCTCATTGGAACTGTTGGATAAAAGCTACACCCCAAATATCATAAGCTCTTTCTACAATACTGGGTGAGCTGTGTACTTACAGCATAGAGGGTTATGTTGATAGTTAGATGAGGAAGGATGGCAGGAGGCTTGAGTAGTCATCATCATCATCGGCAGTCCCTTGAAATCGAGGAAGACTTGCTTCCACTCAAAGTGAGTTCTCAGGTGACTGAACAGTCCAATACGAGAATCACAGTCTCTGTCACAGGTGGGACAGACAGTGGTTGAAGGAAAGGGTGGGTGGGGAGTCTGGTTTGCCGCACGCTCCTTCCGCTGCCTGCGTTTGCTTTCTGCATGCTCTCGGCGACAAGACTCGAGGTGCTCGGCTTGAGTGGAACATAAGCGGCGGCATGGACTGTTTGGGCAGAATGGCCTGTTTCTGGGCTGTATACACAACATTGTCACTGTTTGACATTTGATGTCACCAATCACTGCCATCAGTTAATGAGGGTGTTCCAAATTTTAAACCTTGCTGCAAAACCACGGTGAATTCACGTTTTGTTTCTTTGTTACGATTTGGCGGCTGTCTGTATCATTCTCTAACATGTATGGTTTTGTAGGAAAGGTTGAGGCATCCAGGCATAGGGAACACTAAAGTGCATGACCCAGATTCCAATGCAAGGCATGCCTATAAAAGCTGTTTGGTGTGAACTATAACAAGATTACTGTAGGACAAAACAATCTCGCTAACTCTTTGTTTACTATTCATAAGTTCTGACTGTTTGTGTTCAGCTCGCTTGTTTTGAATGAGGAGAGGAATTGAGATCAGCGTGCGCTGAGTCAACAGCTCCCCATGCCAGTTGCCTTGTATAGTTAATTCATACCAGCTTTATCTGCTAGCTGAGGTCTCTGGTGAGGTGATCCTAGCAAATCAGGTTTTTCTGTGAGAGGATCATTGTCATGAGCAAGCCAAGTCTGTCCCAGGACAATCCGAAAGTATTGCTAATGAACTGGAGGATTTGAGTTGGGAGATGGAGGAGGTGGCAATGGTTGCGTGTTACTGAATTCTGTGGGTTATGTGAGCAAGATACCACACAGCTCAGAAGATGTCCCAACCAGATGTAGGATCAGATGGTTTCTAGATTATAAATAGTTACAGAGGTGATTGGTTATGGATTTTTATTTGTGGGGTGGAGGGGGAGGAGGAGAAGGGCAAAACAGAATGAGAAGTGTCTCATAATAAAAACAGAGAATACTGGAAATCTCAGCGGGTTAGGCAGCAACTTTGGAGAGAACAACAGAGTTAATGTTTCAGATCGACCCGAAACATTCACTCTGTTTTTCTCTCGACAGGCGCTGGCTGTCCCGCTGAGATTTCCAGCATATTCTGTTTTTATTTCAGATTCCAGCATCCACAGTATTTTGCTTTTGTGTTGTCATCATCATCATAGGCAGTCCCTCGGAATCGAGGAAGACTTCCTCCCACTCTTGCTTCCACTCTTAAAATGAATCCTTAGGTGGCTGAACAGTCCAATACGAGAACCACGGTCCTGTCACAGACGGAATAGATAATGGTTGAGGGAAAGGGTGGGTGGGGAGTCTGGTTACCGCACGCTCTTTCCGCTGCCCGCACTTGATTTCTGCATGCTCTCGGCAATGGGACTCGAGGTGCTCAGCGCCATCCCAGATGCACTTCCTCCATTTAGGGCGGTCTTTGGCCAGGAACTCCCAGGTGTCAGTGGGGATGTTGCACTTTGTGTGTTGGGTGAAGATGTCTTTTTTTGGGAATGGTGATCTGGGCATTACTCAATTCGTTCAATTACTTCTACGTGAGGTGTCCAAACCCATGGACCACGTGTGGTCTGGAAGCACAGACCATGAAGCCCAGCAACAGAGTTCTGTTTGCAATTCGATTCTTTGCTCGGGGTTTGCCTTGTTTGAATTTTATGTACCTGGAGGTTTGGTTCGGGCAACTTTTGGCCTTGTGGCCCCATTGGTGGGTAAAATCAGAATTCGCACCTCCAAGGTGTGTTCGTGTCGGCAGCATGTGATGATTGCAGATTAATGGGAACATTGATATGAATCTTGTATGTGGCGTACAAGGCTCCATAGTATGCATCGAAGTGATCCCCAAAGGCAAGTGGTTTGGACTTGTGGGCTGTGTGGTATTGTAATGCAGCTGTAACATTTCTGCCAGTCCGGGCCTCCAGTGAGCTTTGAGTACCAGTGCACTTTCCAGTGGCAGAAGACTCTGTGGAGTATTTCAGTGTACTCCATAGGTCCAGCAGTCATTGCGCTGGTCACACCTACAATGTCAAATAGGCGCAGTTTTAGCTTGCCAAGCGTTTTGTTCTGTTTTATGACTTGGTTCTAGGAGCAGTTTTAATGTTCTTCTACCGTACAATTGATTTTAATTTATTCATTTCAAAATGTCTCTTGTTCAGTGTATTTTGATACTGAACAGGCATTTTCTTCTTAACCTGCGCTTCACTCAAATCTAACAATGTACCCTGACTTTAAAAATGTCTGTTCATTGACCAACTGGTGGTTTCTTGATATGCATTATATGATTTCAGTGCTCATAATGTTGCAAGTTTCCCTGCATCAGGGTTTAGTCCTTGTGTTGGGGTGAAGGATGAGCATGGAGGAAATTTCCTCCCATTATTCTGTGATGTGCACCTTTCAATTGTGAATTTTTATCGAAAGGGATTTGCATGGGTCGATATGCATTGTACCAAGTCTTAAAACACGTGCCTCAGATTTCCTATTTTTGTGTTTCCTGTAATATTTGGGATCTCGCGTCGTGCTCCTTATGAGTAAAGGTTTTTCTTCACATATCATTGACTTGGCAGTAACCTTCGTGCTATGTGTAAAATTAAGCTGCCTTTTAAAACCTGTTAACATTTCTCTGCGATTTTTGAATTGTGTGGAATGTATTCCCAGTTAATGCACGTAACTTTCAAAAAGGATTGCTGTGGTATCGGCAGGAGTTGATTCTCAGAGTCTCGATGGGGTTACTCAGCAGTTGAGTACATTTACACTACAACACTACTGTTGGTGCCAAGTGGTTTCATTTCACACTGATAGTGTAAATGCAGCCTGAATCAGAGACCAACCTGGTAATGGAGTTTAGTTTGTTTCACTCCTGATGTTTGGCTCTGGATTTAGCTTTAGGGTTGATGTGAAGCAGAAACTGGTTTTGTGCAGACACTAATCAGTGCTGTTAGTGTACCCTTGGGTTATATTGTGATTGACGTGCATGCGATGCGATTAAGGAATGGCACTGCAAGTGTGTGCTTGACTAATATCCTGCCTGCTTTCTCCAAAATTTTGGGATATCCAGTGAAAGGATGTTTGTGGTTACATATTTATGCTATCACTTGTGGTCTAGGCATTGGATGTTGTGAAGGCTATTTTACCATAGGAGTTACCACATCTGGCCCCAATCATGTCCTCAGTGTACACCCAGATGTCTTTGCTATCCCTAGAGCAGATCACTGAGGTCGACAGTGTCTGTCTGGAACCCACAAGTGCACACTTTCTATTGGGGTCACTGCAGAGTGATCTGGAATGGTAATCCTAGCTGGGGATCTCTTCCTGGAGGACTTAGGCCAGCGGTGTTGCTCTGACTAGCACCCAGATGAAAACTCGTAGACCATCTGATCTGCCCGTCTCCAGTAAACTGAATTACAAATTAAGCTTCGAAGGGACATTACTTTACAAATCATTATTGCACCTGGGTGAGGGAGAGAGAAGTATTTGAAAGCAATTTACAGCCATTGAATTACTTTTGCAGTGCTTTCACTGTTGCACAGGCAAACCCAGTCGCCAATATATACGCAGCATGGAGCCACAAACTAATGAATGAGCAGGTGAACTGTTTTTGCTGGTGTTGGTTGAGGGACGAATGCTGGTCAGAAGACAGAGAACTCGCTGCTTTTCATCCTCATTTCAGAATTAGTTGGACAAAATATGTAAGTGGGCGGATGGAACTTAATGCAGGCAAGTATAAAGTGTTACACATAGGATGGAACAATAGACGAGGCAGTACTCCATCATTTGTGTTGAAATAGGTAAGGATGCAATCAACAGGGACCTGAGAGTCTTGGTTAGACTTAAGTTGAGTTTACCCAGTACACAACAGCCGTCAGCAAAGCTGGTAAATGTTGAACTACATCGGCAAAACGGGTGCGAGCAAGTCATGATCAAACTGTATCGTACTGTGGTCAAACTGGACCTTGAATGCTTCATCCAGTTCTGGTCTCCGCAGTACAAAGAATAGCCTCAAAGATCATTCCTGGACTCGGGAGACCCCAATGAAAGGTTGGAGAATCTAAGGTAGTTAAGCAAATAGAAAACAGTGAATTCAGAATTGCTTTGAGAGTAGGACAAGGGGACATGGGTTCAATCTAGTGAAGATTAATTTTAGAACTGATCAGGATGTTCTTCCCACAATGTGATCTGTAAGGAATAGACTTTTGGACAAGAGTAATGAAAGCAAAAACCTTGGATTCATTGAAGAAACAGTTTGGATACTACCATGGTTTGTGCTTTAGGATCTTTCTGGATGCATGGATTAAAATGGTTTGCATGGCCATCCTGAGCTCTAATTATCTGGAGTGGTGCCATGGGATGTGTTGCAGCCACCTACACTACCCGAGATCAGTTTAATGTCTCTGACAATGCAGCACTCCCTCAGTACTGCAGTGCAATGTCAGTAATTTGCTCAAATCCTGGAGTAGGAATGCTACCTTCAACCTTGCATTGCAGGTGAAAGTGCGACCAGTGGAGCCAAGCTGACACTATGAAAGGAAATGCCTCTATACGTTCACTGGTGTGTGTCATTCCCTTGTTGCCTTTATTTTATGCTTCAAGATAGCAGGAAACTGACATTTAGGGCCCAAGTTTCCACATGATTTGCACCTGATTTTTTAGGAGCAACTGGTGGAGAACGGACTATCTTAGAAATCGCAATTCTCCACATTTTTTTTTCTGCAGTTCTAGTCAGTTAGAACAGTTTCACTTTGGAACAGAATTTTTTCTTCAAAAGGGGGCGTGTCCGGCCATTGACGCCTGATTTCAAAGTTTCCACAGTGAAAACTTACTCCAAACTAACTTAGAATGGAGCAAGTGAAGATTTTTGTAGAACTGAAAAAACCTTGTCTACACATTAAAAAATCAGGCGCAGGTTACACATTAGGCGTCGGGAACGAGGGGGGTGGGGGGAAGGGAAGTCATTAAATTCTCTAATAAATCCTTATTTATACTTATACAAATATTATACAAATAAATCCAACCTGAATAAAAATTTATAAGCAAAGAAAAGATTAAATAAACCATCTTCCTACCTGTGTAAATGCTGCCGGAAGCCTCAAGTTGAGGCAGCCGTTCCCGCGTGGGGGGGGGGGGGGGGGGGGAGGGAGGAGGAAGCCGTTCGTTCCCGACGGCATGGAAACATAGAAAATAGGTGCAGGAGTAGGCCATTCGGCCCTTCTAGCCTGCACCGCCATTCAATGAGTTCATGGCTGAACATTCAACTTCAGTACCCCATACATGGGGGGGGGGGAGGAGGAAGCCGTTCCCGACGGCGGGGGCGGGGAGACAATAAGAAGGCTGCAGGAAGCCTCACAAGTTCAGCAGCCATTTCCCAACGGCAGGGGGGGGGAGGGGGAAGGGCGTCGGGAAACGACTGCCTCAACTTTCTGAGGCTTTCTGCAGCCTTCTCACTGCTGCAAGAAGCCTCAGTGCTGATGTGCTGATGGCAATGTGCTTTTATTAAAAAATGTTCTAAAATTAAACAGCTACAAAGAACTACAAAAATGGCCGAGTGCCAATGTTTCCTTCACACTGCGCGAACGCTCCAACGCGCACGCGCAGGGTTGCCGGCAGGAAAAAAACTAATTTAAATGGTACCCGCCCCCTCCCACTTACAAAACCGGCGCGAGTGGTCGGCTCCGCCCCCCTGGGCGCCGCGCCAAGCAGACATGGAGCTGCAGGGCGCTCCAGAATCGCGCGTTTTTTTTCCGGCGCGAAAAACGGCGCCCAGCTCGGAGGGGCGCCCGTTTTGTAGCGTGTGGAAACTTGGGGCCTTAGTGTGGAATTCCCCTTTCCCTGCAGTGATGTGAATGAGCATTGTTGGCCACAGTCCTGTATTTCCAATTGTGACGTTGCTGAAGTGGAACTCGAAATATTAGTGTGGGTGGGTGGAAGGTTGGTGGGACGAGTCTCTTCCTAAATGACTGTTTCAATATCGCTTCCAACCAGTCGTTCTGGAGTGCTGTACACCAAGCATCTCCCTTAATTGCATTTACTAATAAGGTACAATTCAATAAACTTCCTTCAACCACTATAAACATAAGGATCAATATCTTCTGTTTATAAAAATATATTTAAGTTGTTTATAAAATTATTTTTGGGTTGTTTAACGTAGTCTGAAAACTTCTAATGTAATGTGTGCTTTATTGCACACTTTTGGCACTGGGCCTTTCCACTTCACCTTGGTTTCACAGAGCACTTTTATGTTTCAGCGACTGTTTTTGGTGGGCAATTGACCTGTTGGTGCCTTTGTTTCCATAGCTGCCTGGCGCCATTCTGCAGGCACCATGCAAACGTGGCCGTGGCAAATCCAGTGGCAGCTTTTACGACCCATGAAAAAGGTTTTCTGCTACAGCTGGAACAAGGGGAATTGGCAGGCTTGTATTAGTTGCAGCCAGTGACAAGGCAGTTGCAATTGGCAAAAAAATAAATGAGGATATTCTCTGGATCCTAAAAGCATGGAACACGTTAGTCTGGGCAAGATCTGCTTTAGAATGGTGGGGAAAAGTCAAGTTGGAATTGCAGCTTTTCTCAAAAGTCTTGAGCTTGTCAGTACAAGTGTTACTGGACCAGGGAACTGTGGGGGAGGTCTCCCACACCCCAGTGATTATTTATTGCAATTGTGACCCCTGCTGGAATGGGACAGTCATCCGTTAGACTATTTTATTTTAGTGACACTAAAACCAAGCACTGTGGTAGCCCTCAGTATGTGTCCGTCTGTACATACATACTAGGTGAGAGCGATTTGGTTAGATGTGTGCACATGTGTAGATGTTTACAAATGTTTCCATTCTAATGACTTGGGAGATTCAGAAGCACTTTGTAAAATTGAGGTACCTTGAACAACTTGTTTTTAAAAGTGGATTGAAGTGGAGGCGACTACCACAAGACTAAAGCAAGCCTCCTGCCCTGTTGCACATAGACACAGCTTTTAATAAGCTAGTAATTGAAAGGTTAAAATAAGGGTAATCCTGTAAGTAGATTACACAGAGCTTTTCCTATTTTCCAGTTATGTCAGACCAGGTCTGTCGTTCCCAGCAGTAAACAGAAAATGCATCTTGGTCGAGACCGTGTGCGCTGAATCCTGTTGTTTTTGTTTTGAAGGGATAGAGTGCAAGAAAAGGAAGAACAGTTGATGGAAGAAAGGAAAAAGAGAAAAGACGACAAGAAGAAAAAGGAAGCCGCTCTGAAGAAGGTATTTACTGTCTGCTGCTCTCTGGGGAGCAACATAATAAAATGAGATTATCCCTTTGTCTAGAACACGTTCAGGACTATACAAAATACAAGTGTTTAAATGTGGGAAAGGCAGTGAAGGATGCAGCTGCCTGCCTTGGAGTAATCTCTTGGAAAACTTTGAAGTTTTTCACATGGAATATTCAGTACTTCTCAAAAGCTATTTTAAGTTGTAGAAGAATTTTGATGCTTTCTCAGGTAGTGGTTGAATATAGAGTAACAGAATACACACGTTCTGCTTTGTAGGGTATATGGTACTTGCCCCCTAATAGGAAAGGACCCTAACGCAACCAATTAATAACCCCATCTAAGTGTGAAGATCTATATCTATAGGACACTCAATGTAATCAGTACCTTTTGGAGGGAAATGATTTGACGAAACAAAGGATTCTTGTCCATGCACCTGGAAGATCTTTTTAATTAACACGCAATACACTACAATTTAACGGGCAATCTTCCAAATGAGCTATTTACCTTAGTAAGGTGTGCCACACATTATAGATGCCTCTTTACCAAAACATCCAATGCTTTGCCACATACCCATACAAACGCCACTAACTCACTCGCATTTGAGGCGCTTTTATTCAATTTTTATTGTTCCTGTTCGATATGTTAGAATTAAGCTTGGAGCGGCTGTCTCTACTAGGAATGAGAGTTCTAGATGTAGAGACTTCTACTTATAGATTTGCTTTTCGATAGAGGAAACTATACTCAAGACTTTTTGAATGATAAGGGAGTCAAGGGTTATGGGGAACGGACGGGGAAGTGGAGTTGAGGCCAGGATTAGATCAGCCATGATCTTATTGAATGGCAGAGCAGGCTCGAGAGACCAAATTGCCTACTCCTGCTCCTATTTCTTATGGTTCTTATGAGACAACACACGCGGCGTTGCAAAGGCTGTGGACAATTTTGTGTTAGTCGCTGAGCTCAGTCACAGGCCGGACAACTTGCAATCTCCTCCAGCTTAGCGTTACATTGGTCCATTATTAAATCCTCAGCTCCTGGTCTCAAGTCATACCTCTACTGTGACCTTTACCCTTGGCTTACATTAACTACCAAAGATTTACATAGCACCTTTCACAATCTCGGGACATCCCAAAGTGCTGTACAGCCAGTGAAGTACTTTTGAAGTGTCACTTGTAGCTCAGCATTCAAAGGATTTGGTGTCTTGGTATTAGTGGGTGAAAGCTCCAGAGCCATCACTCATCTAAAAAAAAAAAGAAAGACTTTCATTTCTATAGCGCCTTTCATGACCACCGGACATCTCAAGTGCTTTACAGCCAATGAAGTACTTTTGGAGCGTAGTCACTGTTGTAATGTGGGAAATGCGGCAGCCAACTTGTCCACGGCAAACTCCCACAAACAGCAATGTTATAATGACCAGATTATCTGCTTTTATTATCTTGATTGCGGGATAAATATTGTCCAGGACACCGGGGATAACTCCCCTGCTCTTCTTCGAAATAGTGCCACGGAATCTTTTACGTCCACTTGAGAGAGGTTTAACATCTCATCCGAAAGACGGCATCTCTGACAGTGCGGCACTCCCTCAGCACTGCACTGAGTGTCAGCCTAGATTTATGTGCTCAAATTCCTGGAGGGGGACTTGAACCCACGACCTTCTGACTTAGGCGAGTGTGCTACCCACTGAGCCACAGCTGACTCTACGTCTATAGTGGGCTTCAAGACATACAGCATAAACTGTTTGTCTCCTTCTATCTATGGGAAAGGATAGAAGCACTCCTTGTCTGATAGTTGACGGATTTATCTATCAGTAGGTCAGAACTACGGAAGAGCAGAACATTACCTTTTGACTTCAGCTTGTACCAGCCATGAAGGGGCATTGAAGGTCTGATTTGATTTTGGATATGTTCCAGATCCTGCCATTTAACTACAAAATGGAGTACTCCGTACAAGAGCATAGTCTCGCATAGCTTCTCTAACAGTTCCTCTAAAGACAGTGATCTTTGGCTGCCTGTGGTGCTGGGTCCTGTTGTGGAATGAGACCTAGTTGCTGTATTGGTGGTATCAGGGACTAGTTCCCCACCGTTTATTGTATCTCCCTTAATTCAGCACATTCATAGACCCACATTTGCGTAGTGCCATCAGCTCCCCAATTTACATGGGTGGGAATGCATCTGACGAAGGGAGACCTGCTCATCTGTACTGCAGGCTACCCTTCTGTAATATTAAATCTCTCTGCCTTTGCTGAAAACGTACTATTGTGAAAGCCTGTCTCTCTAACTGTTCTGATGTACCAGCTGGTTGCGGAGCATGAGTTTTTAAACAGTGCAGAGTCAGTTTCCCTGATTTAAAAAATTTAATCGGACGTTTTCCGCATTACGGCGTAAACCATTTATGCAGCTGCTTTCGTGATTTTAGGTGAAAGCTTCTTAAACTGACAGACTTTCCCTTTTTTTTTTGTTGCAGGCAATTGAACAAAAAAACAAAGGTAAGGTGACTTGTGTTGCTCAGTTATTGTATGTTTCCTGGTGGGTTGTTACTGTGTCTCCCTGCTAGTGTTGCCATGTAGCGTAGTTTTCTGACTAAATAGGGCAAACCGTGCCTGCATCAGTGGGGAATGCTTTCACTTCGCAGTATTACGGTTCGCAGCAAGTTTCAATGTGCTGGTTCCATGTTTGCTGTCAGTGCTGAGAGGAGGGAATAGGGAGATAACAGTAAATTGGAGGGTAGCAGAAAAGGAGATTGTGGGCCAATGTTTTACCTTTAAGGCTCTGACTGCTGTGATCAGTCAGTATCATCGCCAGAGGCAGTCCCTCGAAACGAGGATGACTTCCTTCCACGCGGAAAATGGATGAGTTCACAGGTGTTTCAATCATATTCCGGATCCCGAACTACATCCTGAAATGTGGAAGATGCCCGTGCGTGGATTGTTTTAACGCGTGGTGGCCGTTGCACACCAGCCAGTCAATATAATCTACTGGTGGGAATACCTTCTCTAATACAACTAGACTTAAAAAAAAAAAAAATTCTGAAGACTATAGTGCTCATAATCTGTGCATGGAATCTGCTGGCTCCAAGTGAAAAGACTGCAGAATGTGTTAATTGAAGTTATACCTCTGTACAGTGTGCTCAGCACTGAGCAGTGATTGGTTTATTTTCTTCACTGAGTAACCTGCTGGTGAAGGATTTCGGTGCAAGTTTGCTTTTATAACTTCCAATAACTTTTTGTTCAAAGCGCCCCTCCCCACCTTCTGTATTGTGTATTCAGAGAAAACCAATTCTGCCATAACATTTTCTTAAAAATGCTAAACCATTTACCCCATTATGCCAGCTGTGCTTGCCTTCAGGCTGCTGCAAATGTGTCTCTGACACGGAGGAGCCATGTGTGTGTGCTGCAGTGGTTCCATTGATTACAGTGGGGCTCGACTTTATAGTGACCTGGTAGCCAATCTGTAGCCAGCTGAACCTGGGAAAACATGCTGTTGGCTGTCCCAAGTGGTCATTCTTCATTGACGATGAAGGTCAATGGGCTGCTTCACCAGGTCAATCACAGCAATGTCTGATTCTGTCTTTACTAGATCAGTAGCAGGAATCTTTTCCTCCCTCCCCATTGGCCTGGTGACACTGAAACCATATGTGTTCTACCGCACTTCAGGGTCATTCAGGTAACTCAGCACTGACTGGGGATCAAATTTGGGACCATCTGGATCACTGTGGCATGTGGAGTGACCATTGAAGAGCCAGCCTACTGATTGTGGTGAACATAAAAGGCCCCTCGCGTATCTTGGCGCACCCTTCGCGTACCCTGGCCCGCCCCCCCCCCCCCCCCAATACCCAGGTACGCCCATTGAGGTTGACCCCTGTAGTTTTCCAACTCGCCCATTATAATACCCAACTGTATTTTGAACCTCAAATATTTTTATATCTACTACCTACCAGAAGTTATTCCAAACATGTATTACCTTTTTGAACAAAGAAATTCTCCTGGCTAAATTGTTTTAAATGTGCTTTTTGTTAATTTAAATGTGTTCCCTAGTCCTATTTGCTTGGCTTACTTTGAAGCTGGAGTCAGTCTGTCTGCAGGGATCCGAACAGTGAATAAACCACTCACGTAGAGCAACTATAAATGAGTTTTGAGTAATTTACTTTCAAAATGTCTAGCTAGGCAGATGTAAGTTTTTAAAAAAAAAAAGCAATCTTGATGGCACTGGATGGCGGTGAGCATGGTGAGTGCTATGTACCTGATTGATCCCTGTAGGTATGTGGTGTGGGTGTTGATTAGAATATGATCTTCAGTGGAAGTCATTACGACACGTTGCTTGATACTGGCTTTCTGTAGACACAGAGTGTTTTATTATCTTGCTTTCAATTCCAAAAATGTACTCCAGCCAAGCTACTGTACACATGTGATTTAGTGAGTATGTCCTTTTGTTATGAACGTGGGCGAGTTCAGGCAATAATATGAAACACTCAAATGTATTTTTAGTCTTCCACTTATTAGCTGAGCAATTGATGTGGGTATTGGTAGAGAAATGTAATCACAGTTTACATTTAAGCAGGCAATTGTACCTGCTCAATGTTGCTTCACTACCTCAATACTGTATTTCACCCTAACCCTAAATGCAGTTCATCTGATTGCATGGCCCTTATGAAGATAATGGTCTCTAGGGACAATGACATTACAGGTATTTATCTGACTTGTAGGATGATTTTAAAACCATCTTCCCACTGACTGACCACCTAGATATGCTCTCTCTCTCTTACAAATCCCTTGCACCTTTCATGGCTCCTCAGCATTAAGCTGCTGGTTAAAATGTAACTGAATAGAGTGCCCACAATGGCTTTGTGTCTCGAACCCTGAGAGATATTGAGCCATACAGACACCCAAATTCCCAGGCTCGATTCCTCGTCGTCTGGGTTAGCCAATCTCGGGCAAGCCCACAATTGGCTTCAGCCCATCTGGGCTCGGGAGGGAAAAATGAGCCAGTGTTCTTGCTGCTAATAGTCATTCAATGATGCCACCCCAGGTAGTAGTTCTGCTTAGATGGGTTTCAGAGAACCAGGTCAGGTTTTGCTGATATGTTTCTCTCCCTCCTCTCTCCCCACCCAAATCAAGTAACTTGTTAACATTCCTGGGGTGAGAGGGTTGTCTTAGAGGTTGAGTAGATTGGGCCTATGCTCTCTGGCATTTAGAAGAATGAGAGGTGATCTAGTTGAAACAGCTAAGATTCTGAGGGGGATTGACAGGGTAGATGCTGAGAGGCTGTTTCCCCTGGCTGAGTCTAGAACTAAGTGGCATAGTCTCGGGATAAGGCGTCAGCCATTTTAAGACTGAGATGAGGAAAAATTTCTTCACTCAGAAGGTTGTGAATCTTCGGAATTCTCTGTTCCAGAGGGCTGTGGATGCTGAATCGTTGAGTATATTCAAGGCTGAGATGGATCGATTTTTAGACTCTTGGGGAATCAGGTGATATGGGAATCTGACGGGAAGGTGTTGAGGCTGAAGATCAGCCATAATATTGAATGGTGGAGTATGCTTGAGGTGCCATATGGCCTACTCCTGCTCCTAATTCTTATGTTGTTGTATTCAGGGCCTCAGCTCACAAGTTTGTAACTCTTTTGGCTGGTATTCCAATAGCTGCTGCAGGACTGTTGTGAAAATGTAGTTAATATCCTCTGTGCCTATGCTCAGAGCCTGCCCCCTCTTCCCTGCTTTTGAACTAATTTGGTACAAAAGACTGGACGATGGCACAGGACGAGTCTTGTGCATGTTTGCTGCCTCCTCTGCTAAGTCTCTTCGAGAAATTGTTATTCCTCACAAAATTGTTTGCACTAACTGATATTCGAGGAGGCATTACCAGTGTTTCTTCCAGAGGAGGGTGGGTGGAGAGAGAGAAGAGTATCGCTCACTGTGGGTGTCCAAGTGGAAGGTATTTTTGTGAAACATTCGGCCTCCCCCCAACCCCCACCCCCCATCCAGGAGGGGAAACGGAAACTGAGAACAAGCACTTCTTTAAATTTTAGCTAAGTAGTTTTCTTTCAGTGCAAGAATGATTCTAGTTTGCAAGCTGGATTGTGTAGTCTGTGGTCACTTCAGTTTAACTTGCTCCGCTTTATGTACTTAAATAAAAACTGCTCAAGCTCTGTACCAGCCTTTCCTAAAGATGGAATGCTGACGTGTGCACAATGGAGCACGCTGGTGTTGCGCTTCTCGTCTTCCTTTCCTACTTTCCTGAAGCTCTTGATCTCTGGTTTAGGGCTATTGGAGCCATTAACATTGTCAGAAGCTCTTTAAAAGATCAGGCGGTGAGAACAAGCGTTCTTTCCTGATTACTGACTATTATATGCTGCTGGGAAAGCCCTATAAAATTAAGGGCTTGACTGTTGCCGTTCTAGTGGTTTTGGTGGCAGCTGGACTGAGGGAGCGGTTACACAAGTCGCTGCACTGCCCACTGCGGTGGTTATTGATTGCTGGATTTATTTTACATGGTGTACTGAACTGACGCGTGTGTCACAACCATGGGTAATGCAATTGGTTGTTCTTGCTATCATGTTCTGGTTAGGTGGCACAGATGGTGTCTCAACAGGAAATTAACAGAGCTAAATACCGAGCAGGCAAGACGTGTGTGTGTATAACACCCTCAGAAAAAAAGGCCAAGCCTTCAGATGTTTCTGACAGCAGCCTTCAATGCTGCTCGATATGAAATGCGAGCATCTGTTTTTATGACTTGTGCATAATGGAGTACGGTGGTGGTCTTGCTCTTCACCCTCCCCTCACCACCACCACCTCCTCCATTTTCACTGCTAAAGCTTTTTTTAATGATCTGATTTAGTTGTATGTCTCAAATATAATTCTCGAGAATGCATCGTGTACTAAGGGGTTGGAATGTGAATAAGCTATGTATGCTATCTCTCCCACATTCCCCCCCCCCCCCCCCCCGCTCGACGGTGCTGACTTGTTCTAGGTATGGTTCTGTGAATTCTGCTATCTCTCTGCTGTCTTCCCCACATAGCCAATTATCCTGTGTGAGCCCATTCAGTAAGTGTTGGGAGGCTATTCATTCAGAGGGCATTGCAACTGTGTTTGATCCTGCCCTCATCAGCCATCCACAAACACACAGGGATTAGTGGATAGTCATCAGAAGCCGGGACTCTCGCTGATTCCTTTTCCCCCGAGGGTGACTGAGTCCCTCTGCACTGTTACAGGTGTCCTGGGGCCAATATTTATCCCTCGATGAACATCACTAAAACAGATTATCTGATCATTATCACATTGCTGTTTGTGGGAGCTTGCTGTCTGCAAATTGACTGCCACGTTTCCTACGTTACAACAGTGACTACACTTCAAAAGTATTTAATTGGCTGGAAAGTGCTTTGAGATGTCTGGTGGTCATGAAAGGCACTATATAAATGCAAGTCTTTCTATTCTTCAGCGTACCTGAGGACAGCCATTTCAGATCAGGAACTGAGTACCTGCACAAGTTTCAAGTGTTGTAACTCATTACAAGTTTACGTGAGGAGTTGGGCAGTTACCATGCTTTGGCAGTGCAACTCTTAAACTGCTCGATGGATAGAAACATAGAAAATAGGTGCAGGAGCAGGCCATTCAGCCCTTCTAGCCTGCACCACCATTCAATGAGTTCATGGCTGAACATGAAACGATAGCCTGATTACTTGCCCTCTGATTCTTATCATAGAATAGTTGCAGCATAGAAGGAGGCCATTCAGCCCGTTGAGCCCGTGTCAGCTCTCTGCAAGAGCACTTTGGCCAATCCCACTCCCCCGCCCTTTCCCCGTGATCCTGCTAATTCTTTTCCTTCTGGTACTTGTCCAACTCCTTTTTGAACGCCACGTTTGAATCTGCCTCCACCACCCTTTCAGGCCGTGCATTTCAGATCCTAACCATTCGATCCGTAAAACAGATTTTCATGTCACCTTTGGTTCTTCTGCCAATCACCTTAAATCGTTTTCAACCCTTCTGCCAATGGGAACAGTCTCTCTCTCTCTCTCTCTCTCTACTCTGTCCAGACTCCTCAGGATTTTGAACACCTGTATCAAATCTCCTCTCAACCTTCCCTGCTCTCAGGAGAACAACCCCAGCTTCTCCAGTCTCTCCACATAACTGAAGTCCCTCATCCCTGGAACCATTCTTGTATATCTTTTTTGCACTGCCACTCAGGACTTCACATCCTTCCTAACGCGGTGCCCAGAATTGGACACAATACTCCAGTTGAGGCCGAATCAGTGTTTCATAAAGGTTCTTCATAACTTCCTTGTACTCTCTGCCTCTATTTATGAAGCCCAGTATCCCGTATGTGTTTTTTTAAATCACTTTCTCAACCTGCCCTGCTACCTTCAACGATTTGTGCACATATACCCCCAGGTCTCTCTGTTCATGCACCCTCTTTAGGATTGTACCCTTTAGTTTATATTGCTTCTCCTCCTTCTTACAGCTAAATGTAACATATCGCACTTTTCTGCATTAAATTTCATCTTGCCATGTGTTCACCTATTCCAACAGCCTGTCTGTCTTCTATCACTATCCTCCTCACTGTTCACTATATTTCCAAGTTTTGTGTCATCTGCAAATTTTGAAATTCTGCTCAAGTCCATGTCATTAATATATATCAAGAAAAGCAGTGGTCCTAGAATCGACCCCTGGGGGACTCCACTGTATACCTCCTGAAACAACCGTTCACCACTACTCACTGTTTGCTGTCACTTAGCAAATTTTGTATCCATGCTGCCACTGTCCTTAACTTCGCCTGTTCTTTTTTTTATATTAAAAAAAGTGATTAAAGGCAGCACCTGCATGGTACTGAGCTGCACAGATGAGCAAAATCTTGGGCTCAATCCCCAGACTAGTGAATGAATGACACAGCACCTAGTCTCAGATGGCACAGGTCTCGCATAAGCTGCTGCACCAGGCAGTGGCATTACACTCGACGCTGCCACCTGTGATTTATGATTTCATCTAAAGGCCTACATTGTATTTATACCGAGGTTTTAGACATGTTTATGCTATACACTTTTACATAAGCTTGTGGCACTTTGACTTCCAACCAGCTTGGTATTTTATGCTGGAAAGTATTCGCTCCTCGGTGTAAGTGCTTGGGTTACTGCAAGGATAGCACGACTGTTAATGACTGGTTGACGAGAATGTTGGGGGGAATGACCTAGGAAGGAAATGTTTTGCTCGGTAGAGTTTGCCAGTACAGCAGTACCTCAATGTCTCAGAATATGTGGTGTGACCACAAAGAGTTCAGTATTTGTGGTGTAGTAACATAGCACCAAGAGCATAGCCTCTTGTTCCATTGCTGAGAACAGTTTATTTTAAATTGAAGATGGTCAGGGGGCACCCAAAGATACTGCTGGCTTTCTCTGAGAGGTTAAATCCATGAACTTGAGGGAAAACTTTCAGAAAAACCTCATGAATTTAATGGCCAGTAAAAATGTTTGTTTTGCAACCATTTCAGTTTCCTTCATTCTGTGGTTTTAATTTTTTGCATAATATCCCTTTCCTTTCAGACACATCCTGAGTTCCATTTTCTTTGTTTTTTTTTGCATTTATCTTTTCTCTTTAACGGTTATTGCTGTAGGAAGGCTTTGCTAGACCCTCTATTGTGGCATATAAGGGGGCAGGGAAGATTGAAATGTTGCAGTCAGTGTCATTGTCTCCAATCCTGACACGTGCTACCAGTCGTTTTTAATCTTTTTGCGTACCCTATTGCAAAAATACATACCTGCAGCAAGTTCAGGACATGGAATACTCTGAGCACAGGTTTGCTGGACCAAGACTGGCACATTTAACAGCACACAGTGACAATGAGAGTGAGATTGAGCTGACTGGCAGGCCAGTGAGAATTGCAGCTATAATTGGATCCAAACACGATTGAAGATTCAGGTTTTTAAGATCTGCAGTGTACTGGTGCACCAGTGGTTTTAAAGTGTGGGCTATTGATTGTTGCAAGCCACTGGGCCTAGCTCTGCAGCCCCCATCTCAAGTTTCATCTGTAGAGGTAACATGGCAGTACTGCACTATTCTTTGGGTTGGCTGTCTCGGGAGCTGGGTCTTCCTGAAAAACGTTCAATATGGTAACTGATTTCCTTAATGGGGAGTTCAGAGCAACTGTGTGAAGCTGGGTATTGTCTATCCTTATTCCTGTCTTCATTAATTTCTGAACCAATATTTTTGTTACTGTGTGGTTTGAGGACTGTTGGGTGAATGTTGTATTACCCCACAACTTAGGTAATGGCCTGATCCTGTCTGTTTCTTGAAAGAACTTAATTTCCGTTTCTCATTGAACCACAAGCTGCCTTAAGGTGCTGCTCCGTTGAGATTTTGGTTAATGTTGCCAGTGCCGGGTTTTTGTTAAGTATTTTAGATTGAATATTTATTTTACAAAAGTGCTGTCTGACGCCGACATGAGGCTCTCTGGAACCAGTAATGGCAATTGAATCAGGGCTTCAGAGCACATTGTAAAGGTGGTGAGGTTAGAAAGGGATGGTGTAGTGACAGTGAGCCATACATTATAATTGGTCCCTGAAGATCAGAAGGCCATTTGACCCCTCGAGCCTGCTCCGCCATTCAATAAGACCATGGCTGATCTGATCATGGTCTCCGTTCCACTTCCCTGCCTGCTCCCCATAACACTTTACTCCCTTATCGCTCAAAAATGTGTCTATCTCCACCTTAAATATATTCAATGACCCAGCCTCCACAGCTCTCTGGTGCAGAGAATTCCACAGATTTACAACCCTCTGAGAGAAGAAATTCCTCCTCATCTTGTCGAGTCTCCTCATTATCTTATGTTTCAATAAGATCACCTCTTATTCTTCTGAACTTCAATGTGTATAGGCCCAACCTGCTCAACGTATCCTCATAAGTCATCCCCCTCATCTCCGGAATCAACCTAGTGAACCTTCTCTGAACAGCCTCCAATGCAGTTATATCCTTCCTTAAATATGGAGCCCAAAACTGTATGCAGTACTCCAGGTGTGGCCTCACCAATACCCTGTACAGTTGTAGCAGGACTTCTCTGCTTTTATATGCTCTCCTCCTTGCAATAAAGGCCAACATTCCATTTGCCTTCCTGATTACTTGCTGTACCTGCATACTAACTTTTTGTGTTTTATGAACAAGGACCCCCAGGTCCCTCTGTACTGCAGCACTTTGCAATTGTTCTCCATTTAAATTATAATTTGCTTTTCTATTATTTTTGCCAAAGTGGATAACCTCACATTTTCTCACATTATACTCCATCTGCCAAATGTTTGCCCACTCACTTAGTCTGTCTATATCCCTTTGCAGATTTTTTGTGTCCTCCTCAAAATTTGCTTTCCCACCCATCTTTGTATCATCAGCAAACTTGGCTACATTACACTCGGCCCTTCATCCAAGTCATTAATATAGATTGTAAAAAGTTGAGGACCCAGCACCGATCCCTGCGGCACCCCACTAGTCACTGTTTGCCAACCGGAAAATGACCCATTTATCCCGAATCTCTCTTTTCTGTTAGTTACCCAATCCTCTATCCATGCTAATATATTACCCCCAACCCCGTGAGCTTTTATCTTGTGCAGTAACCTCTTATGTGGCACCTTATCAAATGCCCTCTGGAAATCCAAATACAGCACATCCACTAGTTCCCTCTTATCCACCCTGTTCGTTACATCCTCAAAGAACTCCAGCAAATTTGTCAAACATGATTTCTCTTTCATAAAACCATGCTGACTCAGTTTGGTTGAATCATGCTTTTCCAAATATCCCGTGACTGCTTCCTTAATAATGGACTGCAGCATTTTCCCAGTGACAGATGTTGAGCTAACTGGTCTATAGTTTCATGCTTTTTGTCTGCCTCCTTTTTTAAATAGGGGCGTTACAATCTGCTGGGACCTCCCCAGACTCCAGGGAATTTTGGTAGATTGCAAACAATGCATCCACTATCTTTGCAGCCACTTCTTTTAAGACCCTGGGATGTAAGCCATCAGGTCCAGGGGACTTGTCTGCCTTAAGTCCCATTATTTTACCAAGTACTACTTCATTAGTGATAGTGATTGTATTAAGTTCCTCCCTCCCCATTGCCCCTTGATTATCCACTATTGGGACGTTCTTCGTGTCTTCTATCGTAAAGACCGATACAAAATATTTGTTCAATGTCTCTGCCATTTCCCTGTTCTCCATTATTAATTCCCCAGTCTCATCCTCCAGGGGACCAACATTTACTTTAGGCACTCTTTTGCTTTTTATGTGCATGTAGAAACTCTTATTATCTGTTTTTATATTTCATGCTCGTTTACTTTCATAATCTATCTTCCCTCTGTTAATCATGTTTTTAGTTGTTCTCTGCTGGCAGTGAAAATGTTGTTAAATTGCATAACCCCCCCCCCCCCCCCCCCCCCTCTCTAAAACTTTTAATACAACATTGTTTCTGGCTCTCACTAATGAGCTCTTGTACATGAAGTACCCCCTCAGGGTCATCTTCTGACACTAAGCAATCTTAGAGATAAACTCCATGTTTTAAACACAGTTACCCATGATCCAACTTTGAGAAAATTGCTGGGTTAGTTTGGCTCAGTTGGTAGTTAGTACTCATGGGTCAGAAGGTTATGAATTTAAGCCCCACTCCAGTCCTTGAATGTATAAACTAGGCAAACGTTTCTGTGGAGTGCTGCCTTGTCCGAGGTGCCATTGTTGAGATGTTGACTTGGGATCCATGTGCCTAAATGAACATGTAAGATCCTAGAGCTTTATCAGAAAAGAGTAGGATTTCCCTCTGTATCCTGACCAACATTCCTCCTTCAACCAACACTAAAACAGATGAACATGTCTTTTTGTTTTTGCACAAAATAACTGCCATATTTACCTACAAAAGTCACTACTGCAAGGCAGCTCACTTTGTGAATCTGTGTTAGTGTGCATCGCAATGACATTGTTCAGAGCTCCATTTTAGTGGTTTATATGAAATGCATAGTTTACATCCTATATTTTATTTTACCCTCTGGCTGTTACTATTTACATCGGTTGATAACTGAAAATTGCAGGAAGCTACCACCATGTACATGAAGTTAAGGCGTTTTATAAATGCTAGTAGTTATAGACATTGCAGTTGGCTCCACTTCCTCCATTTGGGTTGTGTTTGGAGGGAGGGGGTAGGGAGAGAAGAAAGCAAACCAAGCACATGATCATTACTTCAGGAATGGTCAACATAACACTAAAAGCATTAGAAAATGTGCGGAGGAGCAGTGCAATGCTGACCCAAGTTAAAAATGGAATGAGGAAAGATCAGACGGGCGCAAGCTCCACAGTCAAAGGAAACAATTGGAAGGGAGATGTAATTGGAGTATTAAACGGCTACAGGAAAAGCAAACTCTGGGAAATTGGTGGGGCAATGGCTCAGGCACTGACCTTTCCATCCTCTGGGACTTGGGAGTCAAATCCAGCCGCAGCCGGGGGGATGGTGAAGGGCACCTCTCTGGTTTTCGCAGAAGTTACAGTGGTCGATCAGGTGGAAATTCCCCAAGGGGTACCTGCGATATACATTTCCCAGAAATTCTCTCAAAGGTGAATTAAGGATGTAAAGGCATTAGAGAAGGTGCAAAAACAATTTCCAAGGATGATCCCAGAACTGATATTTTATGCTTATCAAATGCTGCACAGGCTGGGTCTCTTTTCTCTAGAATAGAGAAGGCTGAGGGGTGACCTGATGGAGGTCTTTGAAATAATGAAGGGGTTTGATCGGGTAGACGTAGAGAAGATGTTTCCACTTGTGGGGAGACCAAAACTAGAGGCCATAAATATAAGGTAGTCATTTAGAAATCTATTAAAGAATTCAGGAGATACTTCTTTACCCAGAGAGTGGTGAGAATGTGGAACTCGCTACCACGGAGTGTTTGAGGCATTTAAAGGGGAAGCTGGATAAGTACATGAGGGAGAAAGGAATTGAAGGATATGTTAATAGGGTGGGAGGAGACTCGTGTGGAGCATAATGTAACTGTAAAGTTGGGAGGTGTGATGAAGCCCTAAGCATTGTAAAGCTGGATTGCTACACTGCAATGATCCCCTTTTTACAGTAAAGGTTTATGGAGGCCAAGGAGGCAGTGTCTTCACATTTAACAAATAGGCAAGAAAGATTGTGGAAACAATGTTTTCACGTTACATGATGTGTTATTTAAAACTAGTGACCTGTTTCTATCAAACTCTTGTGATTTTTTTTCATCATAGAAGGATGAAGTTGACTTTGTATCTGTATTTAGTGGCCAGTTTTAATGGGTTTGCTTCTTGATCTTTGGATTTGGCACTGGTTATGTTGATAACTGCTGATTGCCGTGAAATTGATTTTGAACTGCGTGGTCAAGATTTCTCTTCAGAGAAATGATTAATTGCTCGGAATTCAGCAAGAATTGATTCTTGGTATGGATCAGTAGTCCGATATCTGAATATCTAAGTATATTTTATGTGATGTATACTAAAGTACCGTGAACAGCACTTCATAATGCATTAAACCAAGGTGTTTGAGACCATTTAGGTGTGGCACAATGCTGCTGTGCCTAACGATATGTTGTATGTGTAAAACCTTAGGGTCTGTTTTTTGTTCACCAAAATCCTTCCCTCTCAAAACACTGGCAAAATTGCTGGGGAAATTAAATGGGGCATTTAACTTCAAAATGTTAGGCCTCATTAAATTTGTACTGGGTGGCTCCGCTAATCACTGGATAAACTGTTGGTCACTGGCGGAGCCACCCACACCAGGAAGGTCCCCCATGGGGTCAGTGCTTGCTCAGTGTTGAGTTAGGTGATCTCAACTGGGGTGAAGGCAGGAGCTTTGCAATTGACAGAGCTGCCCCTGAATTCTCTCTGGATTCAGCTCCTGTTACAATGTTGGGTGAGGATAGTTTTTGGATTGGTTGTGATTGACACCATGGGAGAATAGCTGTTGAGGGATATGTATAAGCGATGACCAGTTTGAGCAAGTTCCAGCAGGCAATTGGTGTTTGGGGAACCGTACCTCCATAAAGAGTCAGAAGCTTGAGATAAGAACAAGTTTCAGAAAGAAAAAAAAGACTTTCACTTATAGCGCCTTTCGCGACCACCGGACGTCGCAGAGTGCTTTACATCCAACGAAGTACTTCTGAAATGTAGTCACTGTTATAATGTAGGAAACGCGGCAGCCAATTTGCACACAGCAAGATTCCACAAACAGCAATGTGATAATGACCAGATAATCTGTCTTCGTGGTGTTGATTGAGGGATAAATATTGGTCAGGACACCAGCGAGAACTCCCTTGCTCTTCTTCGAAATAGTGCCATGGGATCTTTTATGTCCACCTGAGAGGGCAGATGGTGCCTTGGTTTAGTCTCCTCCGAAAGACAGCACTTCCAACACTGCAGCACTCCCTCAGTACTGCACTGGAGTGTCAGTCTAAATTTTTTATTGTTCAAGTCTCTGGAGTGGGACTTGAACCCACAACTATCTGACTCGGGTGGGAGTGCTACCCACTGAGCAAAAACCAAGTCATGCGATCATCCTCTGTTGTTCCAAGATGCCAGCTGCTGTTGGATACAGTTCCAGCACACACTCTTCATCTTGTTGAACTTTTGGTAGTGTCACGGTACTGAAAGCAAAGATGCTGAAGGACGTGGTGGGAGTGTGATGGCCTTCCTCTGGGCTCGCCCAGTCTGGGTGATTGTGGCTCTGGGAATTGTGGCAGAGTCTGGAATGAGGCTTCTGTAACTTGTAAAATAGCTTGTGGAGCAGACCGGCGAGGCATTGAGATTTCAAATGGGAAACCCAGCTGGAAGAAACGTTGTTTCTCTTGGAGGAGCAAAGCAGAATTCAACTGTTTTCTTGAGGGGCTGGAAATACTTTTTGGAGGGGTGGAGTGCTGGAGAATAATTGTATTTATGTAGAATCATGATGAGCTATGGGTTGCAGTTCCTTAAGGAACCAGTCGTATTGTTCTCTGGAAAACTCTTATTACTGTAGTGCTGGTTATGTGATCCCATTTTCCTTCACTCATACAAAACCATCCTCTTGCCATTTCTCTGCTGTCAGACTCTGTCATGCTGAGTACATTATTTTTCTAAAGCTATATACACTTTCATGCATAACAATTGCTTCAGTTTAAGGCAGTAATTCAATTTCTGGGTTCTGCTGACCTTCACAAGGTCCTTCACATAATGATGCCATCTTGTTCAGTTTGAATTGTTGTCGTGCGATCTATTTTGTGTGGTATACGTCCAAATTAATGGAGTCCAGTGGCGCTCATGATGTCTTGCACTCCATTCTATTCCGTGCAAATGCTCTTTATGATGTGGAATGCTGGGAGTCAATGTTGACTTCAACAGTGCCAGGTTTGTGCTCTGTTCCTATGATTCCAGTGATGTCTGTCTTGGCAGTGCTACAAGTTTGTGATTCCCCTGAGAGCAGATCACTTTTCACCCATCCTGTCTGGGGCTAGTGCCTGTTTATTTTTTTTGGGGGGTGGGGGCATGTGGGCAGGGTGGGGAAAGACAGATGAGTGAGAATATCCTCAGAGTACATTCAGTGTTTAAAAATGTTCTTCCCTATGCCATTTCAGATTTCTCCACTATTGAGCATCTTTGCCTAAGAGGTTAGCCAAACTCTTCCTCAGTCACTCTGGGTCAGTGGTGCTTTGAAACTGGCATCTTTGAAGAGGCAAGGGGTGACATCCCATTTTCCTCCTCCTCCCTGCTTTCTGGAAGTGCTGGCCACTGCTTGGTCCCTCACTGACACCATAGTTTGGAACTCCGTTTTATGGTATCCTAGGTGTTACATAGAATATGCAGCACAGAAACAGGCCATTTGTCCCAACCAGTCCATGCCGGTGTTTATGCTCTACTTGAGCCTCCTCCCGTCTTCCCTCATCTAACTCTATCAGCATAACCCCTCTATTCCCTTACCCTCCTGCTTATCCAGCCTCCCCTTAAATGATGCATCTATACTATTTGCTTCAACCACTCCCTGTGGTAGCGACTTCCACATTCTCACCACACTCTAGGTAAAGATGTTTCTATTGAATTCCCTATTGGATATCTTGGTACGAAAGTCTTTTTAAAGTATTGACGTTTTACACCTGTGGGTAAGTTGTTTGCAATGATATTCTGGTCAGGACTGGTGTGTATGTGAGGGAGGACAGAATAAAAACCAACTTTCCTGCTAATCATTAGAATCTTTTAAGGAAGCTGAGGTCTGATTAATTCCCACCCAGATATATTTTCAGTGGTTTGGTGGAGTCCAGCCAAATCGTTGTAAATGGGGCCTTTGTGAAGGTGATGTACAACCACAGAATCTCAAGAAATATTAACAGTTCCGTTGATCATTATGGGGGATGGATCTTGGCTGTTCTGTGAATTATTGTAACCTTCCTTTGACCCCTTTATAGTGATGTTAACTCTGCTTATGTTTGGAGTATTTTATGCAGATAATGTAAAGCAACAAAGCTTCATTCTGAGCTAACGTGGCAGTTTGGAGCTCTAGTAATTTGAAAGTTGTGCTTGGTGAAGTACAAGTGATTGCCTGCTCTCGGTGTAGGAAATGAATCCCACCTGAGATGTAATTTTTCTTTATGGAATTAGAACAGCACCAACACAATACGATTGCAAATGTTCTCAGATGTGGCCTCAGAAATCAGTGAGGGGTTTTCCAAGTGAGTTTCTTAGAGAATTGTGCAGAGGCCCTGGCTGTTCATGATGTAGGATGTTTTCTTTATACAACCAGTAATAGTGGTTGAGTCAAACAGGTGAAATTGTGGCTTTTCCCCTGTGTTTGAACCCGACAGTGGTCATTATTGAGATCACGGAATACTCCTTCATTGCTAATTCTCGGCCCCCATGTCCCAGTTTCATGCACTGTGCTCTAATGACTCTGGGCGGCAGTGTGTTCATTCTCCTCTTCCCCGGCCTTCCCCATAAACAAAGTCACTGATTGCTCTTTCGGCTGGATCTATGAACTTTAGCACCCAGTAGCAGAAATTGGGCGTTATCCTAAGTGCTTGCTGATTTTTTGGATTTAATTTTTGTTTCACATAATTATTCTGTCTCCACTTGCAAGCCTGAAATGCCACTTTCTGTTATGCACAAGGTTGTCAGTGAGTGGACTGAATTAAAATGTTTCAGAAAATCCGTTCAATTATTTATATCATTTGGAAATGAGATCTCAAGAAACCTGTGGCCATGTTTACTGCTGCTATCAAATGGAAGGGAGTGAGCTGGGAAAGAATTGGGGCCATTCAAGCGCCGAAGATCGAAAATGGATAAGTTTTTAAGCCCGTTGTTTTAGAAACTCGTACCTGGGGAGACTGCTCAAAAATGTACAAGTTTGGAGTAAGAAGGCAATTCAGGTGGATCATTTTCACCCAAAGGGTAAGTGGAATAAGTTGAAATGGAGCATCATTGATATGGACACTGAATGGGTTCAAGGGGCAATTAGATGCCTTTCGAGAAGGGAGCAAGGATTGAGTTGTATGGTGGCGTTTTGGCCAGAAAAGGGCTTGTTGGACTCGATGATTGGCATGTTTGTAAAAATGCTTGTTTTCTAAATTCTATGAGTTAATCTACCCACTCAAACATTATTGCTGTGACGATAACTGAGTTTGACAGAAGTGAGAGAATTTGCATTTATGTAGTACGTTCCATATCCTCAGGATGTCCCAAAGCACTTCGCAGCCAATTAATTACTTTTGACATGTTGTCACTGTTGTAGAAGCAAACACAGCGGTCAAATTGGCCATAGCCAGATGGCATAACCAGCTCATTTCTTTTGGTGGTGTTGGCTGGTCGAGGAATGTCGGCCAGGACTTTCCGAGGGTTCCCAATCCTTCCTCCTGAAGTACATTGAAACTATTTCCGCTGGTTGGGGAGTCTAGGACTAGGAGGCATAGTCTAAAAATTAGAGCCAAGCCTTTCAGGAATGAAGTTGGGAACCACTACACACAGTGTGGTACAAGTTTGGAACTCTCTTCTGCAAATTAACAGTTGATGCTGGGTCAACTGTTAATTTTAAATCTGAGATTGATAGATTTTTGTGAACCAAAGATATTAAGGGAAATGGGGCAAAGGCAGGTATATGGAGTTAGGTCACAGGTCAGCCATGGTCTCATTGAATGGTGGAAGATGCTCGAGGGGCTAAATGGCCTACCTTTGTTCCTATACGTTACTTTGGAGTTTTAGCTATTGACTTGCTAACATAGATAATACATGAATGAGTGGAGATAGATTACTTAATTTATTTGAAGTAGCGGCCTTCAGTCGTCTTACAGAATTTCCCAGTGTTGACTCCGGAGTCCAATCTTAATTGAGGGCTGGATGGGTGGGGGGTGGGAACACGCTCTGCAGACATTGGGATCTTGTCACATGGAGAACCCACACCCAACACTTCAGGTCAGCCCATGCCCAAGCTGCAAACCAGTCCAGTTAAAACTCTTTAATGACCCCATATCAGGTCTCTTAGCTTGGATTTTTAATTTTCCCAGCTGCAGTCTTATTACTTTCTTCTGGCCCCCTTCCCTGAGCCCTCCCTCAACTGGTTGCTATACTGGACATTTGCTGAGCTCCAGCATCAGAGCACTGAAGCTAAAAATGTCCCGCTTTCCTTATTGATCGCTAAACATTTGCCATTAAAAGATACAACACCAACCTCACTAGTTAAGAGATCTCTTGGTACCAGCAATGGCTCAGTGGTAGCACATTTGCTTCTGAGTCAGAAGTTTGTGGGTTCAAACTCCACTCCGGAGATACGAGCACAATAAAGTTTTCACTGGTTCTGAGGGAGTACTGCACTGTTGGAAGTACCGTATTTCGGATGTGATATTAAACTATTCGAAGAGCAGCGAGTTCTCGCAATGTCCTGGGCCAATATTTATTCCTCAACCAGTATCACTAAAGCAGATTATCTGGTCATTATTTCATTGCAGTTTGTTGGACCTTGCTGTGTGCAAATCGGTTGCTGCATTTTTCTACATTACAATAGTGACCACACTTTACAACCAATTAAGTACTTTTTTGAAGTGCTTTGGGATATCCTGAGGTTGTAAAGGGTGCTATATAAATGCAAGCTCATTCGTTCTTTTCTTTTTTTGGCGTTGGATTCATAGAAAATCGTGAAAAATATGGGTGGATTTTACAATTGAAGTCCGATGTTAATGAATGTTGCTGTGTTGAATAATGTACTGTTGTGTGTGCACTGCTTGGCGTTGAGATATTGACCGGTTAGCTCGTATGCAGTTGCTTTTCTTCTTTCCCGCCACCCCTGCCTACAACAAAACTTCCAGCACTGCAACATACGTGTCAGCCTGAAAGACATATTTCCCTTTGCCTGGCCCTTAACATTCCTGAGCTGACATCTCCTTGGGGCATGACAAGTATGGGAAATGTACAGTAAAGACGGGAGGAGGGGAGAAATCTGTCTGGCTGCAGGTCTGCCTGCTGAAAACATAATTGCGTATCGTTGCGGCTTAAGGATTGTGTTGCTAAGTTATATTGATTCTGTTTGGCTAAAGTTGTGTCCCATCTGCCTTCGATTTACTCTGACTGCGTAGGAAGTTGCTAGACTTCTCTTAAGTTAACCCAGCTTTGCGCTGGGGCCCCTACTACTGGAGGAGTTGGCAAACAGTGCTCTTTTATAGCAGTAAAATGACACCATGCTTCTCCTCCATTTTCTAATGAAATCTGCAGAGTGGGAAAGCAACACAAGTTGGAAAAGGCTGTCGCCAGAATCTCTCAAACTGTCGTGTCATATTTTTTCCCTCCCACCTCCCTGTCCCAATCCCAAATTGTGGCTTCTGTTCAGGTTAGTTGTAGGTCGGGCGTTTACAGGGGCTTCGTTTTCTGAAAGTGTATGTTCTTGACGGCATTTGTCAGAAGAATGTGTAAAGGCTAGCCCTTAAAACGCAGCTGAATTTCATCTCGAGAGGCACCTAAAATAGTGCCGCGGGGGGCGGGCGGGGGGGGGGGGAGAATCTGTAACAGCAGCTGCTTAATTAGTGAGATCTTTTGAAATGATTTGTAACTTGTATGCTGAGTACTTGAGCTTTAAGCCATGTTTTTTTATAAAGAAGCTGGGGGAGGTGCAGTGCAAAAGCATGTCGCTGTAAATGGAGCCTCCTGAAAAAATTTTCTTACTCCGAGCCGATCTACCTGATTTGAACGATTGCAGATACCAAACTGTGTGACAACAGTGAAGCTGTATACACCACAAACAAACTTACTTTGGTGATTATTTCATAGTATTGAGAATGAGACCAGACAGCTTAAATAGCTATTACATTTGCGTGCGCACATTGCTAGTTCTTTGAAACCTGCTTTCTGACAATGCAAAAATATGTGCGAACTTTTCTGTTTGGCCTCAAAGGGTTTAGTTGTTAACAGTAGGAATTGAAGAACTAAGTTGAAATGGAAGTGTTTGTGTCATTATCGAACCTTAAAGCTGGCATTTTTTGCCCACTCCCCCAGGAGCACGATCTCCTGTGTTGTTTGTGCGCTCTCTCACTTTTACTTTTACATCAGGTGTTGGCCCCCGTGATGAAATGTGGCGATCTAGTTGCTTTATCAGTGGAAATGCGGTGACCGGTTCCCTCATTGTGGTATTGGTAGATCAGTCCCGTCTCCCATTGGTTGCACTCCTGTAATAAAAATGTTTTCGGTTACTCTGGCACAGCTTTAAATGAAGCAATCTAGCCCTCTTTTACAGTGTTCCTTTAGTTTGACATATGTGCGCCTGCTCTCGGTAATCATACTGTTAATGCAGCAACAGGCTCGTTGACTGGGTTTTACCTGGATGAACAGGTCTGCCTTCAAGCTACAGAAGACTGAGTGCACAGTGTGAAGGCCGGGAGCTGGCTCACAGATGCCTAATTAAAAACGGCGTAAAAGCAGCTTGGTGCATGTTGTTGGAGGAAAGCGGTTAGGGGTAAGGGGGTGTGAAGTGAATTTTGGGAGGGATTTCTGGAGCAGGGGTTTGCGATGAGTGAGTGGGGAATATTTTTTATAATTTCCTCTAATTTCCTTTGGACATTCTCTCCTTCCTCCTCGTCTCCTGATGGTGATTCATGTTGCAGTACACAAAGATGTCATTTCTGCATTTTAGTTGGCCTCTTGCAAGTCCGTACAACCAAGGAGGGTAGGATATTTGACATGTGGCATCACAATCATACCCAACCATTACAGTACCTGATATATATGCGCACACACACACACACACACACACACACACCCCGCTACAAAACTCACTGGAGTGTGTGGCCTTGACTAAAGGTTTTGTCTGTCAGTTCGTCTTGCTCCCTCTCCACCCCACCTCCACACCCCCATGTACTTTGGCCAATTGCAGCCCCGATGGCAAACGTGCTCCAGGACCATCATCAAACCTGCGACATTTCTAATATGTCTCGAGTGTCACACGTGGTACACTTACCCATTGAGTTATCTGGGGAACTGTGTAGCAGATTAATGGCGAGTTCATTTGTGGGCGATGGGCCAGGGAGATTAGCTGAAGTTTTTGGTTTGTATTTTTCCAGTGTTGATTATTCTTCAATTGGCCTGCATTGCCTTAACTCAAACCCTGGTGTTTGAGGTTTGGTTTCTATTCTGGCTGTTCGAGAGGAAGGCTCCCTTGAGCAACGCAGCTGACTTGGGCAGAGTTGGCTGTGTTGTATGTTCTGCAGTGCGAAGGTCCATTTTTCCTGAATCTCCAGCTTTCTTGCTCTCTGCTGTGATGCTCGAGTGTTTCGGCTGCATGGGGTGTGCTGAGTATGGAGCGAACTGACTGAGCTCACCTCTGGTTTTACGCCTCGCATCCAATTTCTGGGGTGGGGGGGCGGGGAGGGGCGTTCTTTTAAACGTGATCTTGCAGCATTTAGTCAAGCTAAGCTTTCAGCTGTTAAACTTAAAATAACAATGTCAGAAGAATGAGGTTCGCCAGTTGAAAAGGAAAACCAGAAGCTGAGTGCTACAGTTCACTAAACTGTCAATCCATCGCAGCTATATTTCCACCAGACATCAGTGCAGCAAGGGAAATGAAACTAAGTCTGCAAGGGGCTATATGTAACTTGAGGATCAACTACTTCAAATTTGGTTAACTTGCGGAATCGATTGCCAGCAACTGCAGTGAGCACAAATTTAGTTGAAGCATTTCCCGATTCAACAGAGTTGGGAGAGCGGGATAAAGGCAGGAAGGAGTTGAAGGTGCTCTGAATGCATCCCGATATAAATATTTACTCCTGTGCGACAGAATCGGAGGGAGTCCTAAGAAGAACATAGACACAGCATCCTGGATAATCTGAATGCTGTTTCCTCATCCCTGTGTCCTGGTCTATTCCTTTGAAGGACAATCATATTAAATCAGTTGATAGAAAGACACCACTTTTACTTCTGACTACGGGGTTGGTTATGAGGCACATCCCATGTTCCAAGGCTTGCCTTCGTTGTCATGAACAAAAATTGCAATTCACCCGTGAGTAGATACTTGTTACTGGGCAGAGATTTGCAGATAATAGCATGGTACTCATCCGCTTTACTCGAGGTAAATGTGATCGCTAGTGCACAGGAATTTCCAGAGCTGGAAAAGTCCATTGCAGTCCACCTGGACCCAGTAACTGGACACTCACTGGAGCAGCCACTGAGATACGGCATGCAGCTTAGAGCAGATAATGTAGGAAGCCCTTCACGTGCTCTCGATCAGGCTCTGATCCTGGTTCTATATTGTGGGGATGGAAGTGGCTGTATAACAGAGTAAGCTGTTACTGATTCCCCCTCTCCAGCACTGCGGGGCAGATTGGGCACCACAGGAAAACTGCACTTCCACAATTGCTCAAATCAATAAAGGAGACAAACCTGTAATTGAAAGGGTCCGTAACAAGGGCTGCACATTGCTTGAAGAGGGATACCATCACCCAGAATATTTCTACATTTAGCAAAATGTTGCTCGGTAAAATGGTTTGAATAGTGAATGGATTTGTCCATTCCAGTTATCGTGACTCAAGCAACGGCCTGTGTTTTTAACTCTAATTTCTTGAGACCTGGACAGATGTGCTGTGCCGATAAAATTCTGATGGTCAGCAAAAAAAGAGGGCATTCTTCTGTTGCAGTAGAAAGGACGCATTTCTGGGTATTGCTGATTTGCGCTCTGTAATTGGTGCTTTTGCCAGCATGTGCTAATATCCCTTTGAGTAAACATTTTGTCCAGTACATAATAGCACATCGAGATGATGATTGCTTTGAAACGTTTTATGGTTACAAGGGCTGATGTTGTGGGCAGCAGTTCCTATTCTGACTGTGATTGCTTAACTTGCCACAGTATATTGTCGGGCACAATGCTCCCGGCGAAGAGTATTTCAATCTGATTGGATCATTTGTAGGAATGTTTAGCTGGTTTTATATTAAACGAGTTGATCTCAATGACATTGTTCATGGTGGGATAATGTCGTGGTGGCAGGGTAATTGTGAATAGGTCTGGAATGTGGGAGCGCTTTGGGGTGAGAGGGTTGTGCAGTGCAGGGGTGGGAAGATATTGAATGTCTGGTCCCAAGAGAGTGGTCAAATGGAGACTGATGACTGCTCCTTCCTCTCTGGTGCTGCTGCTTCTGAAAATATCACTCTTAAGAGGCCGAGGGAACCTCGTGCACAATGAAAATGTGAATCTGTGGTACCATCAGATCTATGAAGGCTGTTGGCTTTATATTTGTCGGTGATGTTGATGGCACTTGAATATACAGCTGCTTCAGTAGCCCGTCTTTAATATAAAACTAGAATGTCAAGGTCTTGCACCTCCTCTCCTACCCCCACCCCCCCCTCCCCGCCCTCACCTCATAACTATTTGATGAGTAAGTCGTTCTCTCGGTATCTTGTCAACAATTCTCTTTACACCCTACTGCCAATAACAGGTTAACTGGTCATTCTGTTGTTTTGTGGGATCTTGCTGTGTTTAAGCTAGCTGCCAGATTTGTCTGCTTAATGGTCACTGCACTTCAAGGTTCCTGTCCCTGCTTTATGGCTTTTATGTTTGTGCAAAGTGCATCAGCTAGTACATACCTCACCTGTTCACTCATTTCACGACTAGTATCTTTTCCCCTTCCCTGAGAATTTATTTCTAATTTTCTCCTGAAGCTGTTGACTAAGCCTGGGGTGGGGTTTCATGGGTACTAGCAACCCCCTGGCTAGGGAACATTCGCTCATGAAGCTCAGCGATGAGGATTGGCTATCTGACTGTGGAGGGCATTGCACTCAAACTCAGATTCTGTTCTTGTCCCCGAGGGTGCATTTCTACTGGACAGCAATCGGCATTGGGGACCCTGCTTCCCTCAGCCCACACCTGGGGTTTGTGTGTTCAATGAATGTTTAAGTTCAGAGTTTTGAGAGAAAACAATGCAAATATTTTGTTTCCCAGGCCCCAAGCTTACAAGGAAATTCTGAAGTAAAGGCAGAACTTGCACTTGCTGCCTTATAATGTCTGCCATGCTTCACACCGGCGAATTGCTTTTGAGGTGCAATGACTTGTTATGTAGATGTATGTATGTGGAGTCATAGCAACATAGAAACATAGAAAATAGGTGCAGGAGTAGGCCATTCGGCCCTTCGAGCCTGCACCTCCATTCAATATGATCATGGCTGATCATGCAACTTCAGTACCCCATTCCTGCTTTCTCTCCATACCCCTTGATCCCTTCAGCCGTAAGGGCCACATCTAACTCCCTTTTGAATATATCTAACGAACTGGCCTCAACAACTTTCTGTGGTAGAGAATTCCACAGGTTCACAATTCTCTGAGTGAAGAAGTTTCTCTTCATCTCGGTCCTAAATGGCTTACCCCTTATCCTTGGACTGTGACCCCTGGTTCTGGACTTCCACAACATCGGGAACAGTCTTCCTGCATCTAACCTGTTCAATCCTGTCAGAATTTTATATGTTTCTATGAGATCCACTCTCATTCTTCTAAATTCCAGTGAATATAAGTCTAGTCGATCCAGTCGTTCTTCATATGTCAGTCCTGCCATCCTGGGAATCAGTCTGGTGAACCTTAGCTGCACTCCCTCAATAGCAAGAATGTCCATCCTCAGATTAGGAGACCAAAACTGTTCCAAATATTCAAGATGTGGTCTCACCAAGGCCCTGTACAACTGCAGTAAGACCTCCCTGCTCCTATACTCAATTCCTCTCTCTATGAAGGCCAACATGCCATTTGCCGCCTTCATCGCCTGCTGTACCTGAATGCCAACTTTCAATGACTGATGTACCATGACACCCAGGTCTCGTTGCACCTCCCCTTTTCCTAATCTGTCACCATTCAGATAATCTGCCTTCCTGTTTTTGCCACCAAAGTGGATAACCTCACATTTATCTACATTATACTGCATCTGCCATGCATTTGCACACTCACCTAACCTGTCCAAGTCACCCTGCAGCCCTTAGCATCCTCCTCATAGCTCACATCACCACCCAGCTTAGTGTCATCTGCAAACTTGGAGATATTACATTCAATTCCTTCGTCTAAATCATTAATGTATATTGCAAATAGCTTGGGTCCCAGTACTGAACCTTGCGGTACCCCACTAGTCTAACAAAGAGCAGATCAGGTGAATATTTGTCCAGTTAGTTTGTTTCGATTGTGTTGCTCAAGGGAGGAATGTTGGCCAGGACAGCAGGAGAATTCCCCCCTCCTCTTCGAATAGTGCCGTGAAATCTTCTACGTTCACCTGAACAGGCAGGCAGGACTTCGGTTTAACATCTCATCCGAAAGAAGGTGCCTCGGAAGACGCAGCACTCCCTCCCTCAGTACTGCACTGGAATATCAACCTACATTATGTGCTCAAGAACTGTGCTGGTTCTGTCTGGCTCAGTCTGTGATTAAAGATTGATGGGGTTTGCAATGCTCTGTAAAGGAAATCCCAGAAGCCAACGTGAATTTAACATCAGTGCAGGTGACTGTTGATTTAATTGCATCTCCAATGCAAAGTGGAAACTGCTTCTGCATGTTGGCACCTGCTGTGATTGTAGATCATCTTTGTTTACCCTGTCTTCACTCTTTTCTTCACCCTCCCCTGTCTTCCCCATGGAAGTGATAATTTCATCACTTGGGCAAGATATTCTCGAAGGCTTCGCCTGAATGGCCATTTTTTGTGTGTGTGCTGACACTCAGAAGCTGGCTATCCAGCTGTGCAAGATATTGTGGCCAAGCCCTATGCTGTCCGTAGCTGAGTCCGCACGTGATTTCCAGTAGGCAGCTGCTGCAGAGTGATCAGGAGCGGGAATCCTGGATGACTTTTCCCTTCCTTACCTCGAATGCAACGGTCAATTGTTGTGCCTCTGTCACTTCCCCGACTGATCTGCAAATTCAGCACAGTCTGGAGAGCAAATGTGGGCCTGTGGAACTAATCCTTCGGTTCATAACACTTTTTATATTCAAAACCTGGCAGGGCAGTTAGTGTTCTGTTGGCTGTGATGGAATTGCAGCACCTGAACGCAGTTTCCATTGCATTGTGAGCATACCTTGTAGAGGCTGATCCTGTCTGTACGTCATCATTGAAAATTGGGTTGGTGTTGGTGTTCTGATTTGCACTGGCTGTCCTGTTTAATATATAAATGGGAAACCGAGCAGTGTAAAACTGTTTGCTCGCAGACCACAAAGCTAATGGTGTTTATTGAAAATCTATCCCAGCAACTTTAAGTGAAGCGGGATAACCTTCTGATCCTTTATAAATGGCACAGGATGGATCTTGTGATATTGTTTGCTGTCCACTGATCGTACGCAGCCTCAAGGACAGGAATGGCCTTACCTTTTGATGACGCCTTAAAGTTTATTAAATGATCAGGTATAGAATTCTGAGTGCATTGAATGGGATAAAGAAATATTGACTTTTCTTTCGTAAAATGAAAATTGGATTTAAGGGCAGATATTGCTAGATATTAAAAGGATGTGTCTATTTGTACTGCCCTTGTCTCTGACTCTCCAATTTCACTGCATCTATTGCTGATTGGTCCCCTTTGGAGGTTAAGCTAGACCCTGAATTTTCTGTGGAGTGTGTACTTGCAATTGCCCAGCTCAAGTTTTGACTGACTTTACAAATTGTTACTCGATCTATTTTGACTTCAGAAACCACAGAGGATAGATCTCCCCAAGTGCCAGCCGAAGTCTCTTACCCCAGCGCAAGTGCTGCCTCCCCCGGCTGAGGTCCCTTACTCCAGCGTGTGGATGACCTTACCCCCTCCGCTCTGCCCCCTCCCCAGCCATAGATGGGGCATTGTGTGCGGATTGTTAACAGGTTTATTGGGTATGAAGCGAATAGTGATAGTGTCGTGACTACTGGATTGGAAGAACCTGTCTCCCCTCCAATTTCCCCCCTCCCCCGGTGTGTCTCTCTCTTCCCCAGGTGCGCGCGCTCTCCCAGAGCAGGCGCTCTCTCTCCCAGCCGCGCACGCTCGCTCGTGCTCTCTCTTCTGTTCCTCCCCCGCCGCCGCCATGGCTCAGCTCTCTCCCTGCCCGCCCCCTCTGTTGGCTCAGCACAAACTGGTGATCAAACCTGGGACTGCCCCATTTTCTCGGTGGACAAACTCACTGAGCTTCTCTCCTGCTCCTCTTGCACTGCGTGCATTTCTTCACCAGGCAGTGACGCACTTACAGACGGCTGTCAACTCAGCGTTTTGAAGCTGGAGGGAATGATACAGGGACATCTCACAGAATTTTGCCCAGACTTTGTTGTTAAGGGGAACCGCGTTGTTGTTATCTAATTTATTATAGTCCGAATGGTGTAGTTACAGTGAAGCAGAGATGTGACCATTGTTAAAGATGCCAGGGCAAGGTTTCAGAGTTAGATTCTCAATAAATGGCCATCAACCTTATCTTTGTAATCTATTCAATAATGTGACTGATGAGCTAACATCAGTTGTAGTGGCTCTCATTGTTCGTGGGTGCTTGAGATTTGCCTATTATTGTGAGAATGATAATTGCTCAAATCCTGGTCTGTCTTTAGTTACCGGAACTCAGCCAGGGCATCATTCCTCCCTCAACCAACACTGCGTAGCTAATTGTTGTGGGGGATCTTGCTGTGTGCAAAATGGCTGCTGTGTTTGTCTATACATGTCACTGCACCTCAAGGTAATTCACTGTGAAGTGCTTTGAGACATTTCTGCAATGTGGTAACGCTCTATAGAATGCAAGGTCTTCCTTTGTATTTAGAAAATAGCAGAAATCTTCACTAAAAGATTGCACATCACATTTATAAGTTATGTCTTAGGTTATGCCTGTTTAGCTGTACTGCTGATAGTTAATAATTGATCTCTGTATCCTAGTAACAGTGGTGCTGAATCTGTATTTCTTGTCTGCAGCAACTGAATTGTGTCTATTCCATTTTAATATTTAAAGGGTTGATTGACAGCTGACCTCTAGATATATTTTGAAAACCCTGGTTGCTGTGAAACACCGTCTTCAGCTATTACCAAGAATTTATTTTGTACAGAATTAAAAAAAAAACATTTGAGCTCGACCCATCCGTTCTGTTGTAATAAAGGTGCGTTCATTCCTAGTGGAGCCTTCAGAAGCCGAGATATCACGGCTATTGGCTGACTTGCACAGTTGATCGTTTGTGCAGTAAACATGTGAAGCATTAACGTTCAGATCTGTAGCAATCACTCTGACACCGAGCTTCAAAGTTTGCAATCTAGAATGGAAGAGAAAGCGAGTGTCTGCAGTACAGGGGGAGGTGTGTCTGCCTGGCCTCTTCTGGGCAAACACCCTCCTGCCCTTTGAATTTGGAAATGTACAGTATAACCAATGAGCCAAGGGAGCTATATGAACCAACCCAGCTCAATATACCACACTAACTGTTCGCACAGACACTCTACTCACAAATTCAATTCGAATAATTGAGACTGAGCCCAGCTAACCAGGAGGATGTGGTTTAGAATCTTTGGGAGGGAGAGAGCGGAAAGGGTGTATTGTTTGGAGGGAAATCCAGCAGATTGCTTCAGAAGAATTCAGGTAATCAGAAATGTGCAGTATCGTGACCATCCACTGAGCTGCCTGCTTTTAACTGCCGTGTGCCTGGACAGCTCTTCTGCCTGCCTCTTGTCAGTAGTCACTCAGCTGTGAAATAGCAGAAAATTAGGTCAGTGCCGTGCCAGCCTTGCTTTGGGTTGGTGGGGGTGAGGGGAAGGCTTGCTGTGCACATGAATAAATATCTATTTTCTGTGTCCTTGAAAGTAATGCTGAGGTTTGTAGCTGTTTCTCTTCTGCATTGAGACCTAATGATGTGAAGATTTAAAAGTACTACAGCCATTGCACTCCAATCTGTTTCTGAATGAGGCTTGTAACAAGTTTGTCTGCAGTATCTTGCTTGGTAGGGGGTAGTATATAACGGAGGAAGGATTTTATTCACAGCCTTTTATACAAGATGGTTGGAGACAATGGAATAAAATGGAGCCTTCCAATGATTTCAGCAGTTTGGTGTGGGTAATGCTGGCTCTGAGGGCAGTGACGATCGATGCTAAGTGTGGCCTTGTCCTTTTCTACTCTAGTTGGCAACAAGAGCAGCAATGAACTGGATTTACATTTTTACTGTGGTCAGAAGTTTGTCTTTGGTGTACTTTGAACCTTACAGTATTTTAGTGTAGTATTCTGTTACACAGGGGAACGCAGACTGCTGCATGGAGGCCGCCCCCATTTACAAGCTGTGCGATGTACATTTCCTGTCTGCGCAGTTTTGGTTAAATACCACACCATGCACTGTAGGGTAAATTCCACCCCTGAAAATGTTGTCTGGAACCTTTCAACAGTGCCAAATTTGGCAAATAACAAATACATTATCGAGAACTAAGGGCCATAGTCTCAGGATAGGTGGTCGGCCATTTACCACTGAGATGAGGAGAAATTTCTTCACTCAGGGTTGTGAATCTTTGGAATTCTCTGCCCCAGAGAGCTGTGGGTGCTGAATCGTTGAGTATATTCAAAGCTGAGAGAGAATGATTTTTGGACGAGAGGATTCAAGGGATATGGAGATAGGACAGGAAGTGGAGTTGAGATTGAAGATCAGCTAGGATCGTATTGAATGGCGGAGCAGGCTCGAGGAGCCATGTGCCCTACTCCTGCTCCTAATTCTTATGTTAATCTCTTAAAGGCATTTAAGGTGAAATTGTGAGCCATCCAATAATAATACTTTGGCAAAGGTTATTGTTCATGTGAGTCACACTTTGAAGGAATGTTAAACCAATAGAGATTTTGCATATTGCAGGTCTGCTTTGCCAGCAGGCGAGATTTCCTGTTGTAGCTTCACTCCATCCAGTATATTTGGGTATTTGCTCTTTAAGCAACCTTGCACTCACTACTTGGTGTTAATTTCATGAGCTCCCACATGGGGCTCTAAATTACTCTGCTGCAGTCGGGTTGGTCTGGTATAAACATTCTTGTAAATAATGTTAGAATTCTTTGTTAAGCTACTGCATCTAGGCAACCCATTCTTTTCCCGACAATTTGCACCATTCCTTTCCTGCCGAGAGAAAGTGGGGAACCTGTAAAGCTCTCGAGTAACAGGAAGCTCTGCGCTTTTGCTGTCCATTGCTGGTACTTTTCAGAAATTTGGACATGAAATGAACCAGATTCCGAACGCATTCACTCCTTCTCTCTTCTTCCCCCGCCCCCTTCACCCCATTCCTGTTGGCTAGTGCTCGTCGATGCAACAAATGTTCAGAATGTTGTCCATGCAGTAGGTGATAACTTATTTTTTTTTCCCTCTCCAGTGCCAGAACCAACCAAGACCAGTCAAAGCCAGCCTCAGCCTGCCAACCCTAACAGCGGCACTTCCACAACTACCAGCAACAATAGCAATGCCAAGCGGGTCCCAGCCAACACTCAGCAGCAAGCCTTGTCTCGATATCCACCTCGTGAAGTACCGCCACGCTTTCGACACCAGGAGCAAAAGCAACTGCTGAAAAGGGGCCAGCAGCTACCATCGGCAGCTGGGACCGCACCACCAGTACTGACCAGCCAGTCTGGAGGTGGTGCTGTTGCTGTGCAGCCAGTGACCAACGGACAGCTGCAATACAGCAGCAAAACTCCGACAGGTAACCGGTTTTGCAGAGCGTAAATAACACAAAGTAGTACCTTCCCCATCTCTCTTCAGCAGTGCTTAAACTTCTGACAAAAATGTATTGCATCAAATTTGCTCAGTTGCAGCAGCTCGACTATACCTGCTTATCATTACTGCTTCAACGCTCATGCTAGGCGATCACTATACTGAGGATAATGATGGTCAAGTGCTTGATTCCACCATTCCAGGAAAGTATCAATTAATTGTGCATGTAAAACTGTTCTCCCTTTGAATGTTTTGGGGGAATGAATCTGCAGACTGTTGAAGTACTATTCCTTTGTCTTCAGATGGGAATTCTGTTAACCGGGTCTGTTGTTGCCACTGTAATTGCTCAGTTGTCTAAATTCTCTGAAGACCAAGTGTAGCGACCTTTATGCTAACATCTGGAAAGTTCACCTGCAGAGACAAGTGGTTGCAATACTAGACTCCGGCACTAATTTAAGTATAGATGCACTAAGCCATTCTGCAGATGCATCCTCAAGGATACAGGGCTCCTACTCTGCACAGCACACTGGAGTATCAGTATATTATGCTGTTGTGAATTCTACTTTGTTCTTTCGTTCTTGTACACCCTCCCAGCAACAGGATGTGGTGTTCCTGGCCAGATAACACAAATGGAGCGACTCTTTCAAAGTGAAAAATGTACAGGTTTATGAACAGCTTTTAATGTTGAGCCCACACAGATTGTGGGATCCTATTCTGAAAACGGTCAATCCAGTTGCTGGTGATTATAGCTACCTTAACTCCCTGCTATTTTAAATTTTTTATTCCAGGAGTGTTCTTTAGTAGACGTCTGCATACTCCTTTTCTGCGAGTTTTAGACGATATTTTAATGCACAATTGATGCCAGTTTCTGAGATACATGAATAAAAGCTTGCTGAGAAGACTTACACAGTTATATTTCAGTACCAGCTGTGTGTGCCAGTGGTCAAAAGTACCCCAATTATATTGTAGGGCAGTTCCCACAGCAGCTGCACATGTCCACCTCTGACTCTCAATCTGTGACTATACAGGTGATCACTGTACATTGCCCACAAAGTGCCAACCAGACATGGCTGCCTCCAACAGGCATAATTCTGTTCCTGTTACTATCGAGGGAAACTCTGTATACTTTGTGACGCTGACAGCTTTTTGTCATTACCAGCAAGCTGGCATCTTTTTTTATACTGACCTTTTGCTGGTTGATCACAATAACGGGAGGTGATTGTCACCTTCCTCTCCCCTCATCATTATCATCATAGGCAGTCCCTTGGGATCAAGGAAGACTTGCTTCCACTCCTGAAGTGAGTCCTTAGGTGGCTGAACAATCCGATATGAGAACCACAGTCCCTATCACGGGTGGGACAGATAGTCGTTCAGGGAAGGGGTGGGTTGGACTGGTTTGCCGCACGCTCTTTCTACTGCCTGCACTTTCTGCACGCTCTCGATGTTGAGACTCGAAGTGCTCAATGCCCTCCCAGATGCACTTTCTCCACTTGGGGATGGTCTTTGGCCAAGGACTCCCAGGTGTCCGTGGTGATGTCGCACTTTATCAGAGAGGCTTTGAGGGTGTCCTTGTAACGTTTCCGCTGCCGACCTTTGGCTCGCTTGCCGTGAAGGAGCTCCGCATAGTGCATTTGCTTTGGGAGTCTCGTGTCTGGCATGCGAACTATGTGACCTGCCCAGCGAAGCTGATCGAGTGTGCTCAGTGCTTCAATGCTGGGGATGAAACATAGAAACTTATAGGGTGGTTTTGGACCTAGCCTGGAGACATTGAAGGTTGAACAGCTTTCCACTGGTTCTGGAGTTTAGTTCCACTCCAGCGGAGAGCTTGTTGACTGTGAGGTGGAGCATGGCAGCGAGGAAGATTGAGAAGAGGGTTGGGGCGATGACGCAGCCCTGTTTGACCTCGGTCTGGGCGTGGATTGGATCTGTAATGGATCCGCTGGTAAGGATCACGGCCTGCATGTCGTTGTGGAGCAGGCGAAGGATGTTGACAAACTTTTGGGGGCATCCGAAACGGTTGACAGTGTCAAAGGCCTTTGTAAGGTCGAAAAAGGCCATGTATAAAGGCTGATGCTGCTCCCTGCATTTTTCTTGCAGCAATCTCGCTGCAAAGATCATGTCCATTATGCCTTGTAGGGGATGAAATCCGCACTGTGACTCCGGGAGGAGCTCCTCGGCCACAAAGAGAAGACTGTTGAGGAGAACTCTAGTGACAACCTTCCCGTGGCTGATTGCAGGGAGATTCCCCTGTAATTGCTGCAGTCGGACTTGTCCCCTTTTTAAAAGATGGTCATGATCACTGCATCTCTGAGATCTCCTGGCATGCTCTCTTCCCTCCAGATGAGAGAGATGAGGTCATGTATCCGCGCCAACAGTGCCTCTCTGCCATACTTTAGCGCCTCAGCAGGAATTCCATCTGATCCCATAGCCTTGTTGTTCTTGAGCTGTTTTATGGCTTTTCCTACCTTGTGCATCGTTGGGGTTTCACTGAGGCGGTGGCGGGTCGCATGCCGTGGGCTGGAGTCGACAACATTCAAGTCAAAGGCAGAGTCTCTATTGATGAGATCTTCGAAGTGCTCCTTCCAGTGGGCTCTGACAGCCTCTGTGTCCTTGATGAGTGTTTCCCCGTTCTTGGCCAGGAGTGGGGTGGGGCCTTGGGAGTTTGGACCGTAGGTGGCCTTGACTGCGATGCAGAATCCTCGCATGTCGTGGCTGTCGACCAGTTGTTGTATCTCCTGTGCTCACCTTGTAATAGGAGCCGACGCAACCTGAATGCTCAGCGTTTCTCGCCAGATGTGTTGCTTGCTTTCTTTCATTCTGGGAAAAATGGGTAGAGCAAATTGGAAAAACTAAACTTTACGTTTTAGAGCAGATGGGGAAAGAAGGGGATGGAATGAGGCAGCAGTGTGAGGATTGAGCATACGTTGGGGTTAACACAGTCATCAAGCTCCTGCTCATATCTCAGTGTCTGGATCGCTAAGCAATTTATCAGTGCTGTAGCACATGTGCTGAAAACAAGTTGGCCAGGAAGGAAGGCAGGCGTCTCCCTGGACCCTTTGGCAACCTAAGGGTTAAGGCCTCCATTTGCTGAGTGGTGATGCAGGTGTGCTGTGCTAAAGACTCGCTATGGAGCATCATCCAACTGCATTCCTAGCATCGACTTTGGGTACTTTTCACATCAATGGGTGACTGGCCTTCTCAGCTGACTGCCTTCTATTCGATTGAAGCCTTAATGGGGGGATAATTATCAGTCGAGTTGCACAGCCCATTAAGGGGCTCTGAAGTTGATGTCATGTGCTGGATATTAAAGCTGAACATTTTGCATTGCTGTGTTGATATTATGACTCCAGGTACTAGAGGTGTTGATTATTGTGAATTCCGTTTATTGCTGTCCTTTGTGTTAAAACCTCCCATCAGGGCCTGGAGCTAACATGTCTGCTAGGCTTTTATGTTAGCCCCTGTGTTTTGTGACTTTGGCCCACTGCATACCAAATTAGAGAGAGAATTAACTTGCATTTATATAATGCCTTTCACAACCTCCGCACTTCCCAAAGCACTTTACAACCAATGAAGTACTTTTGAAGTGTACACACTGTTGTAATGTAGAAAACACTGCAGTCAATTTGCGCACAGCAAGCTCCCAAGAACAGTAATGTTATTTCGATGTTGGTTGAGGGATAAATTTAAACCAGGACACTGGGAGCATTCCCCTGCTCTTTGAATAATGGCTTGGGATCTTTTGTGTCGCTTCAATGTTTTATCTGAAAGATGGCAGCTCTGACAGTCTTTAAGTCAACCTAGCCCAATCGCTCACCAGCCTTTTCACTTGTTCTATCCACATACAATGGTGAAGCAGAGCCTCACCATTGCATTCCACTCGTACCTCTTCATTATTTGGTCGTCTTTTCCATCCAAGAGGCCATGTTGTATCAAAACTCTATCATTGAATAATGTCTAATTCTCGTGATTTGGGCTGCCTTTGGTGAAATTACTCCTGATAGAAATTGTTGCAGTTGAGTAATGTTAAATGAGTCAGTTTTGCTGCAGTGTAATACTCTCTCGCGCCGCTGTCCGGTACACTGTCCTGGGATGGCTTCAGCTTAAAAAAACACACCATTAAAATGAAGGTAACTGATAAACTGCTGGGTAAAATTCTGGAAATATGTATTTCTAATTGTTTTAATTGTGATGAGGGAGAGCTCCGTTTTATTCTTTGATCGGAAGCGAGCTAAGAATATATTGAACCCTGACACCTTTTATGGTTCTCTTGCTTTTTCTTAGGCATGCCTCCCATTCGCGATTTGGTCAGCCACTCCCCTAACCAGTCAGGTGACTAAAGCTTTATATTTTCTCTCCCTTCTGCCTCTCGTTCTCTCTCTGTTTTTCCTTCTGTTCTCCCTCCCGTTCCCTTCCCTTCTGTCACTATCTCAGTGTGGCTTGGTTTTGCCCTCCCTGTAGAATGAGAAGGGTTGTGGCAGTGGCTGCATACATGGTACCTGCTGGGTGTGCTTGTGGCTGCTGACTGGGGACGTTGGTTGGGTTCAGCCAGCTTGCTTCGCTTCCTGGTGCGTCTGTCATGTTCTTTTATGTTTGTACCGCAGCAACAGACTTGCATGTTTCTCTGAAGTGTCGTGTCTTATGTGGCTCAGGCACAGCGTAAAAGCTTTTCCTGTTGTACATGCACCTAATGAGCAATATCAGACTTCGTAGACGTGACTGCTGGGGATCCGCAGTAAGCAGCTGTACAGGAATAACGTTAGGCTATTAAAACACTCAAATGTATCGGCATTACAAGGCCAATCTGGGCTGAGAATAATGCTCACTTTTTTCTTAATTGAATGCTAATATTCTGATCGGACCTCAGCTGCACTGTCAAATGATACACTTGTCATTTTAAAGCCATTTTTGGGGCTGTGTTGAGGCTCTCTCCTCTCTTTCCCCCACTACCCCCCCCGCCCTTCTCTCCCCTCTCTCCTTTTTCTGCTCCCTCTCTCCTTTTTCCGCCCGCGCTCTCCTTTTTCCGCCCGCGCTCTCCTTTTTCCGCCCGCGCTCTCCTTTTTCCGCCCGCGCTCTCCTTTTTCCGCCCGCGCTCTCCTTTTTCCGCCCGCGCTCTCCTTTTTCCGCCCGCGCTCTCCTTTTTCCGCCCGCGCTCTCCCTCTCCCCGCCCGCGCTCTCCCTCTCCCCGCCCGCGCTCTCCCTCTCCCCGCCCGCGCTCTCCCTCTCCCCGCCCGCGCTCTCCCTCTCCCCGCCCGCGCTCTCCCTCTCCCCGCCCGCGCTCTCCCTCTCCCCGCCCGCGCTCTCCCTCTCCCCGCCCGCGCTCTCCCTCTCCCCGCCCGCGCTCTCCCTCTCCCCGCCCGCGCTCTCCCTCTCCCCGCCCGCGCTCTCCCTCTCCCCGCCCGCGCTCTCCCTCTCCCCGCCCGCGCTCTCCCTCTCCCCGCCCGCGCTCTCCCTCTCCCCGCCCGCGCTCTCCCTCTCCCCGCCCGCGCTCTCCCTCTCCCCGCCCGCGCTCTCCCTCTCCCCGCCCGCGCTCTCCCTCTCCCCGCCCGCGCTCTCCCTCTCCCCGCCCCCGCTCTCCCTCTCCCCGCCCCCGCTCTCCCTCTCCCCGCCCCCGCTCTCCCTCTCCCCGCCCCCGCTCTCCCTCTCCCCGCCCCCGCTCTCCCTCTCCCCGCCCCCGCTCTCCCTCTCCCCGCCCCCGCTCTCCCTCTCCCCGCCCCCGCTCTCCCTCTCCCCGCCCCCGCTCTCCCTCTCCCCGCCCCCGCTCTCCCTCTCCCCGCCCCCGCTCTCCCTCTCCCCGCCCCCGCTCTCCCTCTCCCCGCCCCCGCTCTCCCTCTCCCCGCCCCCGCTCTCCCTCTCCCCGCCCCCGCTCTCCCTCTCCCCGCCCCCGCTCTCCCTCTCCCCGCCCCCGCTCTCCCTCTCCCCGCCCCCGCTCTCCCTCTCCCCGCCCCCGCTCTCCCTCTCCCCGCCCCCGCTCTCCCTCTCCC
>NW_027251321.1:2500-53383 GCF_044704955.1 Pristiophorus japonicus
CCGCCTTCAACATGAGAAGGGTTGACAGCTAACTCCGATTTCTTTAACATCCAAGCATGCTCAACTGATAAACAATCGTCCTATAATTATATCCTGACAAGGCGGGCAGTTTAATATCTCACCAAAACGACTCAATTTCTGACGGTACAGCACATTGTTACATTAGGAACAGGAGGCCATTCGGCCCATCGTGTCCGTGCCGGCCGACAAAGAGCCACCCAGCCTAATCCCACTTTCCCGCTCTCGGTCCGTAGCCCTGTGGGTTACGGCACTTCAAGTGTACACCCAGGTACTTTTTAAATGTGTGAGGGTTTCTGCCTCTACCACCCTTTCAGGCAGCGAGCTCCACCCCAGACCCCCACCACCCTCTGGGTGAAGACATTTCCCCTCAAATCCCCTCTAAACCTCCCTCCAATTACTTTAAATCTATGGCCCCTGGTTGTTGACCCCTCTGCTAAGGGAAACAGGTCCGTCCTATCCACTCTATCCAGGCCCCTCATCATTTTATACACCTCAATCAGGTCTCCCCTCAGCCTCCTCTGTTCCAAAGAAAACAACCCCAGCCTATCCAATCTTTCCTCATCGCTAAAATTCTCCAGTCCTGGCAACATCCTGGTAAATCTCCTCTGTACCCTCTCCAGTGCAACATCCTGGTAAATCTCCTCTGTACCCTCTCCAGTGCAACATCCTGGTAAATCTCCTCTGTACCCTCTCCAGTGCAACATCCTGGTAAATCTCCTCTGTACCCTCTCCAGTGCAACATCCTGGTAAATCTCCTCTGTACCCTCTCTAGTGCAACACCCTGGTAAATCTCCTCTGCACCCTCTCCAGTGCAACATCCTGGTAAATCTCCTCTGTACCCTCTCCAGTGCAACATCCTGGTAAATCTCCTCTGTATTCTCTCCAGTGCAACGTCCTGGTAAATCTCCTCTGTATTCTCTCCAGTGCAACATCCTGGTAAATCTCCTCTGCACCCTCTCCAGTGCAACATCCTGGTAAATCTCCTCTGTACCCTCTCCAGTGCAACATCCTGGTAAATCTCTCTGTACCCTCTCCAGTGCAACATCCTGGTAAATCTCCTCTGTACCCTCTCTAGTGCAATCACATCTTTCCTGTAATGTGGTGACCAGAACTGCACGCAGTACTCCAGTTGTGGCCTAACCAGTGTAAATCTCCTCTGTACCCTCTCTCGTACTGGCACTGGGAGTGTGATTTGAGGTATCTGCTGTACATGGTCCATGTCTCTGAGCCATACAGGAGGGCGGGTATCACTACAGCCCTGTAGACCATGAGTTTGGTGGTAGGTTTGAGGGCCTGGTCTTCAAACACTCTTTTCCTCAGGCGGCCAAAGGCTGCACTGGCGCACTGGAGGTGGTGTTGGATCTTGTCGTCAATGTCTGCTCTTGTTGATAAGAGGCTCCCGAGGTATGGGAAATGGTCCACGTTGTCCAGGGCCGCGCCGTGGATCTTGATGACTGGGGGGCAGTGCTGTGCGGTGAAAACAGGCTGGTGGAGGACCTTTGACTTACGGATGTTTAGTGTAAGGCCCACGCTCTCGTACACCTCGGTGAAGGTGTTGACGAAGGCTTGGAGTTCGGCCTCCGAGTGTGTGCGCAGAAGCAAGCTCCGCTGGGCAGGGCCACATTGTCCGCTTGCCCCAGACACGAGACTCCCCAAAGCGAGCGCTCTACTCGGAACTCCTTCACAGCAAAGGTGGGCAGAGGAAACGTTACAAGGGACCACCCTCAAAGCCCCCCCTGATAAAGTGCAACATCCCCACCGACACCTGGGAGTCCCTGGGCCCAAAGACCAGCCCGCCCTAAGTGGAGGGAGTGCATCCGGGAGGGCGCTGAGCACCTCGAGTCTCGTCGCCGAGAGCGTGCAGAAACCAAGCGGAAGGAGCGTGCGGTAAACCAATCCCACCCTCCCCTTCCCTCAACCACTGTCTGTCCCACCTGTGACAGGGACTGTGGTTCCCGTATTGGACTGTTCAGCCACCTAAGGACTGGTGTTAAGAGTGGGAGCAGGTCTTCCTCGATTCCGAGGGACTGCCTACGATGATGGGCCTGGCCTCTGAGGCGTGAGTCTCGAGGGGCGTGAATGCCAGTGTCGCCTGGGGAAAAACAGACTGCCCTCCCTTTGCAGAAGGACTCGTGGATGTGACACTCGGAGTGAAAGAGCGTCAATGAAAGAGCTGACAGGGTAATTATTCCGCTCCAGCCCCTGCCACAGCTGTTGTTCCACAGCTGATGCCCTCTGACCCCGCCGAGAGTCTCGCTTTTACCATACAGTTGGCGGGGGGCAGGCCCGTTCCGGCAATCGGCTCGGACCTTTCGGGAACAGCCAGGTCACCCCTCGCCCCCCCGCCCCCCCGCCGCTCATTCCCCACACACCCGCCCTCGGCCCTTGGCTTGGCGAATGGGGAAAGCCGGGGGAGCGAGGGACTCTGAGCGACAGAGCATAGAAGGAACAGGGAGGAGAGAAACATACATTTTTGTTGTCCACGCACAGAGGGCAGAGTTCGGGCATGGGGGGGGGGGGGGGTGAACTCAGAGAGAGCGAGAGAGAGAGAGAGACAGACAGACAGATAGACAGAGAGGGAGAGAGAGACAGAGAGAGAGAGAGAGACAGAGAGAGGCAGAGAGAGAGACAGAGAGAGAGAGAGACAGAGAGAGAGAGAGAGAGACAGAGAGAGAGATAGACAGAGAGAGAGAGAGACAAAGAGAGAGGGAGAGAGAGAGACAGAAAGAGGCAGAGAGAGAGAGAGAGAGACAGACAGACAGATAGACAGAGAGAGACAGAGAGAGAGACAGAGAGAGAGAGAGAGAGACAGAGAGAGAGATAGACAGAGAGAGAGAGAGACAAAGAGAGAGGGAGAGAGAGAGACAGAAAGAGGCAGAGAGAGAGAGAAAGACAGACAGACAGATAGACAGAGAGAGAGAGAGAGAGAGACAGAGAGAGAGAGAGACAGAGAGAGACAGAGAGACAGATAGACAGAGAGAGAGATAGACAGAGAGAGAGAGAGACAAAGAGAGAGGGAGAGAGAGACAGAGAGAGAGAGAGAGAGAGACACAGAGAGAGAGACAAAGAGAGAGGGAGAGAGAGAGAGACAGAGAGAGAGAGAGATTGACAGTCAGAGAGAGAGAGAGAGACAGAGAGAGAGACAGACAGAGAGAGAGAGAGAGACAGAGAGAGAGAGACAGATAGATAGACAGACAGTGAGAGAGAGAGACAGGCAGATACAGAGAGAGAGAGACACACAGAGAGAGAGAGACAAAGAGAAAGGGAGAGAGAGAGAGACAGAGAGAGAGAGAGAGACAGAGAGAGAGAGAGAGACAGGCAGACAGCGAGAGAGAGACACACACAGAGATAGACAAAGAGAGAGGGAGATAGAGAGAGACAGAGAGAGAGAGAGAGACAGAGAGGGAGAGAGACACACAACGAGAGAGAGAGACAAAGAGAGAGGGAGAGAGAGAGAGATACAGAGAGAGAGAGAACTCGATTTACTATATTGCAGGTGCTATATAAATACAAGATGTTGTAGTGGAGTGCAGTCACTGTTGGAATGTAAGAATCATGGCGGCCAATTTGCGCACAGCAAGCTCCCAGACACATCCCCTGATTTCCATCACTCCACCATCGGTGGCCGTGCCTTCAGCTGCCTGGGCCCCAAGCTCTGGAACTCCCTCCCTAAACTTCTTCGCCTCTCTCTCCTCCTTTAAGATGCTCCTTAAAACCGACCTCTTTGACCCAGCTTTTGGTCACTTGTCCTAATATCTTCGCTGTGGCTCAGTGGGCAGCACTCTCTCTCGCCACTGAGTCCGAAGGTCCTCGGTTCGAGTCCGTCTCCATGGACTTGAGCACTGTCGGAGGGGCAGTACTGAGGGAGCGCCGCACTGTCAGAGGGGCAGTACTGAGGGAGCGCCGCACTGTCGGAGGGGCAGTACTGAGGGAGCGCCGCACTGTCGGAGGGGCAGTACTGAGGGAGCGCCGCACTGTCGGAGGGGCAGTATTGAGGGAGCGCCGCACTGTCGGAGGGACAGTATTGAGGGAGCGCCGCGCTGTCGGAGGGGCAGTACTGAGGGAGCGCCGCACTGTCGGAGGGGCAGTACTGAGGGAGCGCCGCACTGTCAGAGGTGCCGATTTTCGGATGAGACATTAAACCGAGGCCCCGTCTGCCCTCTCGGGTGGATGTAAAAGATCCCGGGGCCACTATTTGAAGAAGAGCAGGGGGAGTTCTCCCCGGTGTCCTGGGGCCAATATTTATCCCTCAACCAACATCACTAAAACAGATGATCCGGGTCATTATCACATCGCTGTGTGTGGGAGCTTGCTGTGCGTGAATTGAGCTGCCTTGTTGCCTACATGACTGCACTTGAATAAAACTGCTTCATTTGCTGTGAATGAACTTTTCGATGTCCTGAGATGGTGAAACAGGACATAGAATTGTAAATTCTTTCTTCACAGGGAGGAACTTGTAGTTATCTGGTGCCTTTCTGGTTAAGAAAGAATTTATATTGATAACGGGTGCGAGGGTTACATTGCTGGCCTAATATCCAGAGAATGTGAGTGGGTACATATTTATAATCCGCCTCATCCTGTATCCGACCAATCACAGTGTCGGGAAGGGCTCGAAGGTCCTTTGACCCTCACCACGCGGCAACTGTGGGAGGGCGCTGACATGACGGCGACCTTTGCACTCCGCCCTCCCCGAGCCGCACTTGTTTTATGAGCTGGGTGCGTGTCAGTCTGCACGGAGCCGGACTTTGACCCAGTGCCTCCACACACCACGTGTTCATCACAACCTGAGAACTAATAACGGGAGTCGGCCATTCGGCCCCTCGAGCCTGCTCCACCATGTACCGCCCCTCCGACAGCGCAGTGCGGCGCTCCCTCAGTACCGCCCCTCCGACAGCGCAGTGCGGCGCTCCCTCAGTACCGCCCCTCCGACAGTGCGGCACTCCCTCAGTACTGACCCTCCGACAGTGCGGCACTCCCTCAGTACCGCCCCTCCGACAGTGCGGCGCTCCCTCAGTACCGCCCCTCCGACAGCGCAGTGCGGCGCTCCCTCAGTACCGCCCCTCCGACAGTGCGGCACTCCCTCAGTACCGCCCCTCCGACAGTGCGGCACTCCCTCAGTACCGCCCCTCCGACAGTGCGGCGCTCCCTCAGTACCGCCCCTCCGACAGTGCGGCACTCCCTCAGTACTGCCCCTCCGACAGTGCGGCGCTCCCTCAGTACCGCCCCTCCGACAGTGCGGCGCTCCCTCAGTACTGCCCCTCCGACAGTGCGGGGCTCCCTCAGTACTGCCCCTCCGACAGTGCGGCACTCCCTCAGTACTGCCCCTCCGACAGTGTGGGGCTCCCTCAGTACCGCCCCTCCGACAGTACAGCACTCCCTCAGTACCGCCCCCTCCGACAGCGCAGTACGGCACTCCCTCAGTACTGCCCCTCCGACAGTGCGGCACTCCCTCAGTAATGCCCCTCCGACAGTGCGGCGCTCCCTCAGTACCGCCCCTCCGACAACGCAGTACGGCACTCCCTCAGTACTGCCCCTCCGACAGTGCGGCACTCCCTCAGTACTGCCCCTCCGACAGTGCGGCGCTCCCTCAGTACTGCCCCTCCGACAGTGCGGCGCTCCCTCAGTACTGCCCCTCCGACAGTGCGGGGCTCCCTCAATACTGCCCCTCCGACAGTGCGGCGCTCCCTCAGTACTGCCCCTCCGACAGTGCGGCGCTCCCTCAGTACCGCCCCTCCGACAGTGCGGGGCTCCCTCAGTACTGCCCCTCCGACAGTGCGGGGCTCCCTCAGTGTCGGCCTGGATTGAGGGTTCAATTATCTGGAGTAGGAACTCAAATTTACACGGAATTACAGCACAGAAACAGGCCGTTGGCCCCCAGCGCTCCGTGCCGGGGTTTATGCTTCACTCGAGCCCCCTCACACCCCCCTCCATCTCCCCCACCATCCCCATATTCCCTTCTCCCCCATGTGTTTATCCAGCCTCCCCTTAAACCCATCGATACTATTCGCCTCAACCCCGCCCTGTGGCAGCGAGTTCCACATTCTCACCGCTCTCTGGGTAAAGCAGTTTCTCCTGAATTCCCCGTTGGGTTTATCAGTGACTGTCTGGTATTGATGGCCCCTGGTTCTGGTCTCCCCCACACAAGGGGAAACATCTTCTCTACGTCTACCCGATCATAATTTGGAAGCCTTCGATCAGTTCGCTCCTTCAGCTCTCTCCTTTCTAGAGAGATGTGCCCCAACCCATTCAATCTTTCCCAATAGTTGAAAGCGCCCACTTTTGACCCAGAATCCTGGGTCCTACCCCAGAGCCCACGGCAAACGTCACCAGAGCAGGTTGTGTGGGAGTTTTCCAACTCCAACTGATGCCATTCCCGCAAAGTCCCACCTCTTCCCTCATCGTTTCACTTCCCGAAGATATTCTAATATTAAAGCAATGACAGATTAATTATTGCCTGCAGTAATAGGCATTCCGTCAAATCGTTTCACTCTCGAGACTGAATTATTGGACATGAGATGACATTTCATTGAGTAAATATTGATCTCGTTGCTGTCAGAGTGATGCTCCATTAAACACAAAGAAATAAAATAAGATTAAACACTCACACGCACACACTCACATGCACACACACTCACACGCACACACTCACACGCACACACACACACATACACACACACACACACACTCTCTCACACACACACACACACACATACACACACTCACACACACTCTCACACGCACACACACACACTCTCACACACACATACACACACTCACACACACTCTCACACGCACACACACGCATACACACACACTCACACGCACACACTCACACGCACACACACACATACATACACACACTCACACTCACACACACACACACACACACTCACAATCTCACACACACACACTCACTCACAATTTCACACACACACACACTCTCACACTCTCACACACACACATTCACAATCTCACACACTCACACATTCTCACACTCACACGCACACTCTCACACACACACACTCACACACACATTCACAGTCTCACACACTCACACACTCTCACACTCACACGCACACTCTCACATACACACACTCACACATACATTCACAATCTCACACTCACACACACACTCACAATCTCACACACACACACTCACAATCTCACACACACACTCACACACACATTCACAATCTCACAATCACACACACACTCACACACACACACACAAGAGCAGGGGGAGTTCTCCCCGGTGTCCTGGGGCCAATATTTATCCCTCAACCAACATCACTAAAACAGATGATCTGAGTCATTATCACATTGCTGTGTGTGGGAGCTTGCTGTGCGCAAATTGAGCTGCCGCGTTTCCCACAATACAACAGTGACCGTACTCCAAAAGTACTTCATTAGCTGTAAAGCACTTTGGGACGTCCGGTGATCGTGAAAGGCGCTATGGAAATGCAGGTCTTTCTTTTTTTCTCTTGCCCATCCCTGATTTCCATCACTCCACCATCGGTGGCCGTGCCTTCAGCTGCCTGGGCCCCAGGCTCTGGAACTCCCTCCCTAAACCTCTCCGCCTCTCTCTCCTCCTTCAAGACACTCCTTAAAACCGACCTCTCTGACCCAGCTTTTGGTCGCCTGTCCCTAATATCTCTTCATGTGGCTCGGGGTCAGATTCTGTTTGATAATCACTCCTGTGAAGTAGTAACCTTAAAGGCGCTATATGGGTGCAAGTTTTTGTTGTTGTATGGGACAAATTGGATAATTTCCCATACCTCGGGAGCCTCCTATCACGAGGGCAGACATTGGCGACGAGATCCAACACCGCCTCCAGTGCGCCAGTGCAGCCTTCGGCCGTCTGAGGAAAAGAGTGTTCGAAGACCAGGCCCTCAAACCTACCACCAAGTTCATGGTCTACAGGGCTGTAGTGATACCCGCCCTCCTGTACGGCTCAGAGACATGGACCGTGTACAGTAGACACCTCAAGTCGCTGGAGAAATACCACCAACGATGTCTCCGCAAGATCCTGGAAATCCCCTGGGAGGACAGACGCACCAACGTTAGCGTCCTCGACCAGGCCAACATCCCCAGCATCGAAGCACTGACCACACTCGACCAGCTCCGCTGGGCAGGGCCACATTGTCCGCATGCCCCCGACACGAGACTCCCAAAGCAAGCGCTCTACTCGGAACTCCTTCACGGCAAACGAGCCAAAGGTAGACAGAGGAAACGTTACAAGGGACCACCCTCAAAGCCCTCCCTGATAAAGTGCGACATCCCCACTGACACCTGGGAGTCCCTGGCCAAAGACCAGTCCGCCCTAAGTGGAGGAAGTGCATCCGGGAGGGCGCTGAGCACCTCGAGTCTCGTCGCCGAGAGAATGCAGAAACCAAGCACAGGCAGCGGAAGGAGCATGCGGCAAACCAGTCCCACCCGCCCCTTCCCTCAACCACTGTCTGTCCCACCTGTGACAGGGACTGTGGCTCTCGTATTGGACTGTTCAGCCACCGAAGGACTCATGTTAAGAGTGGAAGCAAGTCTTCCTCGATTCCGAGGGACTGGTGATGATAATGTCTGGGTGTAAGATGTTATTGCTGCTGAATGTGTATTCCAGGCAGTCAGTCACTCAAGGGCCATCTCTCTCTCTATATATATATACATATTCTAATTGAAGTCTTACACCTCGAAAGGACACGGGTCGACTGAGGAGATCGTTTTCCACCAGTTAACATATCTGTCTATTCATATCTGTTGCAGCCTGCGCTCTTAAAGGGGCAGGCCCATTCCAGGCGAGGAGTTGCTGTGAGGGTGTGGTGGGGGTGGGGGAGGTGAGAGGGGGAGGGGGGGGGAGGAGTGTATTTTAGAGGTGACTCCCCTCCGCGTTCAATAATGTATCACCCCCTCCCCTCCGCTATCTTCTCCGCACCACCCTGGGCAGGCGATCGGCGGCGGGCTATTTGACTACATGCGGCATCGCGGGGACGCACGTTTTCGGCGGCGGTTGGCTGGTTCCTGGCCTGGGGTCGGTGGGGGGGAGGGTGGGGGAGCGGAACAGGTCTGGGATTCTTGTTGTTTTCTTTCCGTCGAAACATATCCCCGGGGTCGCCAGCACGCCTTTGGGCCTTCAGTTCTGCCGCGATCTGGAACACCGCACGCTGCCTGAAAGAGCGGTGGGAGCACATTCAATCGTGGCTTTTTCACACGGGGGGGGGGAATTGGGTAAATACTGGGCGGGGGGAAATGTGCCGGGCTGTGGGGAAAGAGCAGGGGGGAGTGGGACTGATTGGATGGCTCTGTCACAGAGCCGGCACAGCACGGGCTCCATGGGCCCAATGGGATCCTCCTGTGCGGTATCGTTTCGCGATTCTCTGCCACGTGTGATGGCCTCGACCAGAGCAACTATAGCGAAGGGGCTGGGGAGGGAGGGGGAGGTTACAAGAGATGAAAACATTGTATAACGAGGGTAGACCAACAACAACTTAGGTTTATGTAGTGCCGTTAGCATAACAAAAAGGTCCCGAGGTGCTTCACAGCAGTGTGAATCAGACACTCTGACCCCGAGCCACATAAGGAGATATTGGGGACAGGTGACCAAAAGCTGGGTCAAGGAGGTCGGTTTTAAGGAGCGTCTTAAAGGAGGAGAGAGAGGCGGAGAGGTTTAGGGAGGGAGTTCCAGAGCTTGGGGCCCAGGCAGCTGAAGGCACGGCCACCGATGGTGGAGCGATTATAATCAGGGGATGGTCAGGAGGGCAGAATTGGGGGAGTGCAGAGATCTCGGGGGGTTGTGGGGCTGGAGGAGGTTACAGAGATAGGGAGGGGTGTAGGGGCTGGAGGAGGTTACAGAGATAGGGAGGGGTGTAGGGGCTGGAGGAGGTTACAGAGATAGGGAGGGGTGTAGGGGCTGGAGTAGGTTACCGAGATAGGGAGGGGTGTAGGGGCTGGAGGAGGTTACAGAGATAGGGAGGGGTGTAGGGGCTTGAGGGGGTTACAGAGATAGGGTGGGGTGTAGGGGCTGGAGGAGGTTACAGAGATAGGGAGGGGTGTAGGGGCTGGAGGAGGTTACAGAGATAGGGAGGGGTGTAGGGGCCATGGAGGGATTTGTAAACAAGGATGAGAATTTTAAAATTGCGAGTTAGGACACGGGGCAGCGAGCACAGGGGGTGATGGGTGAGCGGGACTCAGTGCGAGTTAGAACACGGGCAGTGAGCACAGGGGGTGATGGGTGAGCGGGACTCGGTGCGAGTTAGAACACGGGCAGTGAGCACAGGGGGTGATGGGTGAGTGGGACTGGGTGCGAGTTAGGACACGGGGCAGCGAGCACAGGGGGTGATGGGTGAGCGGGACTCGGTGTGAGTTAGGACACGGGGGCAGTGAGCACAGAGGGTGATGGGTGAGTGGGACTCGGTGCGAGTTAGGACACGGGGGCAGCGAGCACAGGGGGTGATGGGTGAGCGGGACTCGGTGCGAGTTAGGACACGGGGCAGCGAGCACAGGGGGTGATGGGTGAGCGGGACTCGGTGCGAGTTAGAACACGGGCAGTGAGCACAGGTGGTGATGGGTGAGCGGGACTGGGTGCGAGTTAGGACACGGGGGCAGCGAGCACAGTGGGTGATGGGTGAGCGGGACTCGGTGCGAGTTAGGACACGGGGGCAGTGAGCACAGGGGGCGATGGGTGAGCGGGACTGGGTGCGAGTTAGGACACGGGGGCAGCGAGCACAGTGGGCGGTGGGTGAGCGGGACTCGGTGCGAGTTAGGACACGGGGGCAGTGAGCACAGTGGGCGATGGGTGAGCGGGACTCGGTGCGAGTTAGGACACGGGGGCAGTGAGCACAGTGGGCGATGGGTGAGCGGGACTCGGTGCGAGTTAGGACACGGGGGCAGCGAGCACAGGGGCTGATGGGTGAGTGGGACTGGGTGCGAGTTAGGACACGGGGCAGCGAGCACAGGGGGGTGATGGGTGAGCGGGACTCAGTGCGAGTTAGGACACGGGGCAGCGAGCACAGGGGGTGATGGGTGAGTGGGACTCGGTGCGAGTTAGGACACGGGGGCTGCAGGAGTTCGGGATGAGCTGAAGTTTGTGGAGGGCGGATGTCTGGGATTGCCAGGGGAGGGGCTGGGGTTGTGGGAGGGCTGAAGCTGACAGAGACACTGGAGAGGGTTTCGGATGGGAGAGGCAGAATATGCAGATTAAGAAAGTGTTTAGCTTATCTTAATCCATTGAAGGCTATCAGTGAATCAAGTAATGGGGGGGATGAACAGAGACAGAAGCTTTCCGTCTGCTGGCCTTCGAGATAAATAGAGTCTGTGTTGAGCTTAATCAACGTCAAGGGGTCGTCTATAAACTCTGCAAAGTTGTCGAGTTTGTTTGTGCTGGATTCCATCACATTCCCTCACTGGGCCGGGGGTATCCACATTCTCCGGGGTGTGCAGCGCGCAGTGGGCGGGTTATTCACCCAGGGGGTGATGGGTGAGCGGGACTCGGTGCGAGTTAGGACACGGGGGCAGCCGAGTTTTGGATCACCTCTAGTTTACGTCGGGTAGAATGTGGGAGGCCGGCCAGGAGTGCGTTGGAATAGTCAAGTCTGGAGGTAACGGAGGCACGGATGAGGGTTTCAGCAGCGGATGAGCTGAGGGAGGAGGCGGAGTTGGGCGATGTTATGGCGGTGGGAGTTTTGGTTATGCTGCGGAGATGTGGCCGGAAGCTCATTTCAGGGTCAGGTATGACACCGAGGTTGTGGACAGTCTGGTTCAGCCTCGGACAGGAGTTGGGGAGAGGGAGGGAGTCGGGGGCTGGGGAACGGAGTTTGTGACGGGGACCAAAAGCGACTTTTTCGGCCTTCCTGATATTCGATGGCTGGTCCCAGACTGGGTGTCGGAAGGACGGAGGACGTTGTTTGATTGCAAAGCACGGTTGCCAAGGGCAACTTGCCGGTTGAGCTGGCTGGTTGCCTGCCGATTGCCTATCCCGTTGCGATGTGAGTTACTGGGCTGTCGGGCCGTGTTGGTAATCGGATTCCAGCCGTGACTCACTCCGGTTATGCAACACTCACTCTCTGTGTTCCAATCCTGACGGCGTTGTTTTGCCAAATGACTCCTTCCCGAGGTCACGGGCACTCCTTCCCTCCCTTGACCCTATAAACTCCCCTCGACCCTATAAACCTCCCCTAGGCCCTATAAACCCCCCTAGATGCTATAAACCCTTCCTAGACTCTATAAACCCTCCTAGACCCTATAAACTCCCCGAGACCCGATAAACCCCCCTGGACCCTATAAACCCCCCAGCCCCTATAAACCCTCCCTAGACCCTATAAACCCTCCTAGACCCTATAAACCCTCCCTAGACCCTATAAACCTCCTTAAACCCTATAAACCCCCGAGACCCTATAAACCCCCCTAGAACCTATAAACCCTCCCTAGACCCTATAAACCCCCTTAAACCCTATAAACCCCCTAGACCCTATAAACCCCCCCTAGACCCTATAAACCCTATAAACCCCCTAGACCCTATAAACCCCCCTAGAACCTATAAACCCTCCCTAGATCCTATAAACCCTCCCTAGACCCTATAAACCCTCCCTCGACCCTATAAACTCCCCTAGACCCTATAAACCCTCCCTCGACCCTATAAACCCCCCTAGACTATATAAACCCTCTCGAGACCCTATAAACCCTCCCTAGACCCTATAAACCCCCCTAGACCCTATAAACCCCACTATCAGACTGATTCCCGGGATGGCAGGACTGACATATGAAGAAAGACTGGATCAACTGGGCTTATATTCACTGGAATTCCGAAGAATGAGAGGGGATTTTCATAGAAACATATAAAATTCTGACGGGATTGGACAGGTTAGAGGCAGGAAGAATGTTCCCGATGTTGGGGAAGTCCAGAACCAGGGGTCACACAGTCTAAGGATAAGGGGTAAGCCATTTAGGACTGAGATGAGGAGAAACTTCTTCACTCAGAGAATTGTGAACCTGTGGAATTCTCTACCACAGAAAGTTGTTGAGGTCAGTTCGTTGAATATATTCAAAAGGGAGTTAGATGTGGCCCTTACGGCTAAAGGGATCAAGGGGTATGGAGAGAAAGCAGGAATGGGGTACTGAGGTGAATGATCAGCCATGATCATATTGAATGGCGGTGCAGGCTCGAAGGGCCGAATGGCCTGCTCCTGCACCTATTTTCTATGTTTCTATGATTCCTCGATTCCGAGGGACTATCCACGATGATGGTTTCAGACCTGATGCATATTGCCAGGGACTATTTCAGATTCGCTGGCAGGGTTTTACTAGAGAGTTGGTAAACACTGCTGTCTGACTCATCTCAGTTACATGTCATAGGGTAGGCGGAGCCTGCGAGTGCTTGCAGGAAAACACAGCAAGAATATTGCAGGAATCACATTTGGATCAGTCTGGCTTGCTGTGCATGTGTGTGTGTGTGTGGACAGATATTTGCAAGCAAACAAGGAAGGTCTGGTCAAACATGGCTTGGAAAATCACTTGTATTATCCTGTGTGGGATATTGGCATTATTGGAACAGATTTCAGCAGAGAGATACACACTTTACTGGAACAGCACTAACGCCAAGTAAGTCGATCCTTAAATCGAGACAAGTTGTTACCAACTTGCAAACAAGTTCACTCGGTTACTGATTAACAGAAGAAAGTGGTTGGAAAGTTTTGTGAAACCACTCGAAGTTGGTAAAACATTTTTTGAAGGATTGTTTTCCTCGCTTTAAACTGAAGCCAAACTTTTCTCGCTCTGCGTGTTGAAGTTCCGTCGGGTGCTTTGATTTAGTTTTTGTTAACGTTACACGTTTTCGGGGTGCCCCTTTTGAGGTTTTCAACGCGTTTGTCTTAAAGGTTTTTTTTAAAAGAATTGATTTTGAAATCAGGTTTAATGCAAAAATTAGGATGTAAGGCAAAATCTGGGATTGAGGTTAATGCAAAAATTGGGATTGAGGTTAAATGCAAAAATTGGGATTTTATGCAAAATCTGGGATTGAGGTTAATGCAAAAATGGGGATTGAGGTTAAATGCAAAAATTGGGATTGAGTTAATGCAAAAATTGGGATTTTATGCAAAATCTGGGATTGAGGTTAATGCAAAAATTGGGATTGAGGTTAATGCAAAAATTCGGAATTAAGTTAATGCAAAAATTGGGATTTAAGGCAAAGTTGGGATTGAGTTAATGCAAAAATTGGGATTGAGTTAATGCAAAAATTGGGATTTAATGCAAAATCTGGGGTTGAGATTAATGCAAAGTTTGGGTTTAATGTAAAATGTGGGATAGAGGTTAATGCGAAAATTGGGATTTAAGGCAAAATCTGGGATTGAGGTTAAATGCAAAAATTGGGTTTAATACAAAATTGGGATTGAGATAATGCGAAAATTCGGATTTAATGCAAAATCTGGGATTGAAGTAAGGTTGAATGCATGAAAGTTTGGCAGCAAAATCAAGTTTAACTTATTAATTCTGTTGGTAATTCGCTTGTGTCCCTTGCTATGGTCTCCGATTTCCGTGCATGGAGCGCTGTGGTTTATTGTCACTGTGGTTCCTGGTCTTTGTTTACCAGAAGCTGGCTTTTTCACACTCCCTAGCCCCCACCGACAGAGAAAAGGTCCCAGCAATGTTTGCAAGACAGGGCGATGTAACTGCTGTGAACACAACGCACACAGAGCTATGGTTGTAATATTCCGGTGTGATTGACTGGAAACTTTTGGCAACTTATTTCCTTGCTGGGAAATAGCAAGAAGGGAAAAAAGCCTTTTAACATGCTCTGAAATCACTGGTGGGACCCACCAATTTCGGAGTGCATTTCCCTTTTAATTGGCTGTTGGTGGGCCCCACCACTATTTTAGGACTGTATTTCCTTTTTATAATTCGTTGATTTTGGGGTGGGGTGGGTGGGGGGAATAGGGCGCAACTTGCTAAATGCTGCAGGAACACTTAATTCTGCTATCTCTTCGGTGTCAACATCAAACCAATTGTTTAAGAAAAGTTTTTGAGAAACTTTTCAACTTTTTTACACAGTGAGGTCTTAAAAGGGTCATTCCGAGATCACGTTGGTTCTGTTTGCAATCGAAGTTTACTGCTGGGGTCTCCCCCAATCGCAGTCTCGAACAGAACCTGTTGAACCACCAAGGAATCGCCACAGGAACAGCAGGAGGCCATTCGGCCCCTCGAGTCAGTTCCTGCATTCGAGAAGATCACGGCAGAACTGTGCCTGCGACCCCATTCACCTGCCTTTGCTTCATGTCGCAACCACTTGCAATTGTGTAGCGCCTGTAACGTCCCCGGAAGTGTGTGTCAGTATTTACAGAGGGTCCCCGGGAGTGTGTGTCAGTATTTACAGGGGGTCCTCGGGAGTGTGTGTCAATATTTACAGGGGTCCCCGGGAGTGTGTCAGTATTTACAGGGGGTCCCCGGGAGTGTGTCAGTATTTACAGGGGGTCCCCGGGAGTGTGTGTCAGTATTTACAGGGGGTCCCCGGGAGTGTGTGTCAGTATTTACAGGGGGTCCCCGGGAGTGTGTGTCAGTATTTACAGAGGGTCCCCGGGAGTGTGTGTCAGTATTTACAGGGGGTCCCCGGGAGTGTGTCAGTATTTATAGGGGGTCCCTGGGAGTGTGTCAGTATTTCCAGGTGGTCCCCGGGAGTGTGTGTCAGTATTTACAGGGGTCCCCGGGAGTGTGTGTCAGTATTTACAGGGGGTCCCCGGGAGTGTGTCAGTATTTACAGGGGGTCCCCGGGAGTGTGTGTCAGTATTTACAGGGGTCCCCGGGAGCGTGTGTCAGTATTTACAGGGGTCCCCGGGAGTGTGTCAGTATTTACAGGGGGTCCCCGAGAGTGTGTGAAAATCCTTCAGACTCAATCGTGGCTTTCAAAAGGGAACTGGATGAATACCTGAAGGAATCGATTTGCAGGGCTACAGGGAAAAGGCGGGGGAGTGGGACTGGCTGAGGTGCTCTTGCAGAGAGCCAGCATGGGTTCGATGGGCTGAATGGCCTCCTTCTGTGCTGTAACCGTTCAATGATTCTATTCTATAAACTGATCAGCGTTTAGCGGGACTCGCGATCAGCTACTGCATAATTTGCAAGACTTTGAGTTCGTTTTCCCTCGCATATATTCTGTCGTGAATCGTTGCCCCTTTAAGATCACACAGGGGACTGATTAATGGTATCTTTTGGACGAACATGATGTCCTTCGAGAATTAATTCGTTTTGGCGACATCTGCGTAAGAATATCAATCGGAATTAGCAGCGAGACGGCTTATATTTAAGGTGCATTCTGCCAATATCTAATTATAAAGGATTTAAAGGTTCTATCTTACTAAACCTTGACTCGCTGACATCAAGTAGAAGTGATTTTTTAAATAAATGGTGGCGATGCAGAAGTGTTATCTTGGCTTGGTGGGCCATTCTCTCGCCTCGGGAGTCAGAAGGTCATGGGTGCGAGCCCCACTTAAGAGACTTGAGCTCATCATCGAGGCCAACTGCAATAGAACATAACAACATAAGAATTAGGAACAGGAGTAGGCCATCTAGCCCCTCGAGCCTGCTCCGCCATTCAATAAGATCATGGCTGATCTGGCCGTGGAATCAGCTCCACTTACCCGCCCGCTCCCCGTAACCCTAATGCTGAGGGAGCGCCGTACTGCGCTGTCGGAGGGGCAGTACTGAGGGAGCGCCGTACTGTCGGAGGGGCAGTACTGAGGGAGCGCCGCATTGTCGGAGGGGCAGTACTGAGGGAGCACCGTACTGTCGGAGGGGCAGTACTGAGGGAGCACTGCGCTGTCGGAGGGGCAGTACTGAGGGAGTGCCGCACTGTCGGAGGGGTAGTACTGAGGGAGCACCGCACTGTCGGAGGGGCAGTACTGAGGGAGCACCGCACTGTCGGAGGGGCGGTACTGAGGGAGCGCCGCACTGTCGGAGGGGCAGTACTGAGGGAGCACCGCACTGCGCTGTCGGAGGGGCAGTACTGAGGGAGTGCCGCACTGTCGGAGGGGCAGTACTGAGGGAGCGCTGCACTGTCGGAGGGGCAATACTGAGGGAGCGCTGCACTGTCGGAGGGGCAGTACTGAGGGAGTGCCGCACTGTCAGAGGTGCTGTCTGTCGGAGGGCCATTATTGGAAGAAGAGCAGGGGGAGTTCTCCCCGGTGTCCTGGGGCCGATATTTATCGCTCAACGAACATCACTAAAACAGACGATCTAAATATTCGTATTTTTGTTTGTTCGTTTCCGGGATGTGGGTCGTCGCTGGCAAGGCCGGCATTTATTGCCCGTCCCTAATCGCCCCTCGAGAAGGTGGTGGTGAGCTCCTTCTTGAACCGCTGCAGTCCCGTGTGGTGGCGGTGCTCCCACAATGCCTCTTGTTGGCGCTTTGACGCAAACGAGTGGCTCACTGGGGCCCACATCAGAGAATCAGCATGCGTGTGGTGTGGGTCTGGAGTCACGTGTAGGCCCTCGACCGGGGAATCTTGGCAGCTTGCCTTCCCGAGCGGGACATCTGTGAACCAGTTGTGCTTTTAATGAGCTTATTTTCCCCACATTACAACAGTGGCTACGCTTCCGTGAAGTATTCCATTGGCTGGGAAACGCTTTGGGACGTCCGGTAGTCGTGAAAGGTGCTCTATAAATGCAATTGTTTCTTTCTGAGAATCTCACCGGCACATGAGGAAGCTATTCGGCCCATCGTTCCTGTGCCGGCTCTGTGACAAGAGCGATCCCATTCCCCCCCCCCCCCCCCACCCCTTCCCTGCTCTTTTTCCCCGTTGCCCGGCAAATTTCTCTCCCGTTAAAGTATTTATTCAAGCGTGTTGATTGGTGGGAGTCGCTCGCTGGACGCCTGGCTCACAAGGTGGGGAGTGTTGTTGTTGCTGTGTGTGTTGGATCGCCCAGTGCGGGCAGGCGCTCTCCCGCGCAGTTCGAGCCGTTGGGGGCCGCGGAGGCCGCAGGCCGGAGGTGTCGTGCCGTTAGCCGGCCTGTGGTGGTGGGCCCCGCGGCTACGGCCAGCGTTGCCCTTTTAAGAGCCCGCGGAGCCTGGGATAATGGTCGGAAAGGCTGGCCGAGTGTCGGGAGCTGTGCAGGAACTGTTTTTCTTTACCCGGCAACTCGTAAAATGTGTTGTCCCGGAAAGTGAGCTTCCCGCCAACCTTGTTGTCTCCCAGTGTCCGGGCCGCAGGAAGCCGGTTCACATTTCCTCCCCCGCTTCACAGGGTCCCGGGCTGGGGGGGGGGAGCGGGGGGAGGTGGGGGGGAGGGGGCAGGAACCTGGGGGGGGGGGCGAGGGGGGGAGAGAGAGAGCGGGGGGAGGGGGTGAGAGAGAGAGGGGGGGGAGGGGGGGGGAGAGAGAGAGAGAGGGGAGAGGGGTGGGACAGAGAGGGGAGTGGGGGCAGGAACCTGGGGGGGGGAGAGAGAGAGGGGGGAGGGGGGGTGAGAAAGAGAGGGGAGGGGGGGAGAGAGAGAGAGAGAGAGGAGGGAGAGAGAGAGAGGGGAGAGGGGTGGGACAGAGAGGGGAGTGGGGGCAGGAACCTGAGGGGGGATAGAGAGAGAGGGGGGAGGGGGCAGGAACCTGGGGGGGCAAGGGGGGGAGAGAGAGAGGGGAGGAGGACCAGGAACCTGGGGGGGGAAAGAGAGAGAAGGGGGGAGGGGGTGCCGGAACCTGGGGTGAGGGGGAGGGGGCAGGAACCTGGGGTGGGCGAGGGGGGGGAGAGAGAGAGAGGGGAGTGTGGGAGAGGGAGAGATGTGGGGGGAGGGGGATTGAGGGAGGGGTGCAGGACGAGATGTAAAAGGCGTTCGCTCTCGCCACCATTTGCTCCCCATCCACAGCCAAATGTATCACCGTTGGTCGGGGGCAAACCGGGGTCAGCCACGGAGGGTGTTCCCACTGATGGGGGAGACTAGAACTAGGGGGCATGGTCTTAGAATAAGGGGCCGCCCATTTAAAACTGAGATGAGGAGAAATTTCTTCTCTCAGAGGGTTGTAAATCTGTGGAATTCGCTGCCTCAGAGAGCTGTGGAAGCCGGGACATTGAATAAATTTAAGACAGAGATAGACAGTTTCTTAACCGATAAGGGGATAAGGGAGCGGGCAGGGAAGTGGAGCTGAGTCCATGATCGGATCAGCCATGATCGTATTAAATGGCGGAGCAGGCTCGAGGGGCCGAATGGCCGACTCCTGCTCCTATTTCTTATAGAAACATAGAAAATAGGTGCAGGAGCAGGCCATTCGGCCCTTCGAGCCTGCACCACCATTCAATATGATCATGGCTGATCATGCAACTTCAGTACCCCATTCCTGCTTTCTCTCCATACCCCTTGATCCCTTTAGCCGTAAAGGCCACATCTAACTCCCTTTTGAATATATTTAGTGAACTGGCCTCAACAACTCTCTGCGGTAGAGAATTCCACAGGTTCACAACTCTCTGAGTGAAGAAGTTTCTCCTCATCTCGGTCCTAAATGGCTTACCCCTTATCCTTAGACTGTGACCCCTGGTTCTGGACTTCCCCAACATCAGGAACATTCTTCCTGCATCTAACCTGTCCAGTCCCGTCAGAATTTTACATGTTTCTATGAGATCCCCTCTCATCCTTCTAAACTCCAGTGAATATAAGCCCAGTCGATCCAGTCTCTCCTCATATGTCAGTCCTGCCATCCTGGGAATCAGTCTGGTGAACCTTCGCTGCACTCCCTCAATAGCAAGAATGTCCTTCCTCAGATTAGGAGACCAAAACTATACACAATACTCCAGGTGTGGCCTCACCAAGGCCCTGTACAACTGCAGTAAGACCTCCCTTCTCCTGTACTCAAATCCCCTCACTATGAAGGCCAACATACCATTTGCCTTCTTCACCGCCTGCTGTACCTGCATGCCAACTTTCAATGACTGATGAACCATGACACCCAGGTCTCGTTGCACCTCCCCTTTTCCTAATCTGTCACCATTCAGAAAATAATCTGCCTTCCTGTTTTTGCCACCAAAGTGGATAACCTCACATTTATCCACATTATACTGCATCTGCCATCCATTTGCCCACTCACCTAACCTGTTCAAGTCACCCAGCAGCCTCTTAGCATCCTCCTCACAGCTCACACCGCCACCCAGCTTAGTGTCATCTGCAAACTTGGAGATATTACATTCATTAATGTATATTGTAAATAGCTGGGGTCCCAGCACTGAGCCCTGCGTATGTAATGAGATCATCATATCATCATAGGCAGTCCCTCGGAATCGAGGAAGACTTGCTTCCACTCTAAAAGTGAGTTCTCAGGTGGCTGAACAGCCCAATACGAGAGCCACAGTCCCTGTCACAGGTGGGACAGACAGTGGTTGAGGGAAGGGGAGGGTGGGACTGGTTTGCCGCATGCTCCTTCCGCTGCCTGCGCTTGGTTTCTGCACGCTCTCGGCGACGAGACTCGAGGTGCTCAGCGCCCTCCCGGATGCACTTCCTCCACTTAGGGCGGACTGGTCTTTGGGCCCAGGGACTCCCAGGTGTCGGTGGGGATGTTGCACTTTATCAGGGAGGCTTTGAGGGTGGTCCCTTGTAACGTTTCCTCTGCCCACCTTTGGCTCGTTTGCCCGTGAAGGAGTTCCGAGTAGAGCGCTCGCTTTGGGAGTCTCGTGTCTGGGGGGGGCATGCGGACAATGTGGCCCCGCCCAGCGGAGCTGGTCGAGTGTGTGGTCAGTGCTTCGATGCTGGGGATGTTGGGCCTGGTCGAGGACGCTAACGTTGGTGCGTCTGTCCTCCCGGGGGATTTGCGGGATCTTGCGGAGACAGCGTTGGTGGTATTTCTCCAGCGACTTGAGGTGTCTACCGTACACGGTCCATGTCTCTGAGCCATACAGGAGGGCGGGTATCACTGCAGCCCTGTAGACCATGAGCTCGGTGGTAGATTTGAGGGCCCGGTCTTCGAACACTCACTTCCTCGGGCGGCCGAAGGCTGCACTGGCGCACTGGAGGCGGTGTTGGATCTTGTCGTCGATGCCTGCTCTTGTTGATAGGAGGCTGGGTTATGTGCTTGGAAGGCGCTCCAGGGGCTGAGTGACCTCTCCCGTTATCAGTCGCGCGCTCTCTCTCTCTCCCCGCCCCCTCCCATGGTGGAGCAGCACCCCTCCGCCCCTGCGGACAATCCTATTTAACGATTGTCGGGGGCGGGGCAGCTTAATTGTTGGTTGATGGGTTGTCCAGCTGTTTGCTTTGACACGGTCCGTTGACTGTGAATGACCTTCGCGATCCTCACGGCCCCTATTCAGCACTGCCACTTAGCACCCATCTGTCAACAGGGGACAGAAGACAGCAGCTGAATCGGACCCCTCCGCCCCCCCCAGCCCCCCCAGCCCCCTCTCATGCACCTCCTTCCGTTGACAAAAGAGCAGGGGTGGGAGCGAGAGGGACTCTGCTCCCCTCGGGGAGGATGTATCGGCCTCGGAGGGGGGGAAAGCGGGGCAGATTCCCCAGAATGATACCCGGGGGGGGGCTGAAAGGGTTAAACCCCGAGGGCAGGCCGCACAGACCGGGCTTGTGTTCCCTCGAGTGTAGGAGATTGAGGGGGAGATCTGAATCGAGGGGGTTGACGATGATTGAAGGATTCGATCGGGTGGATCGAGAGAGAAACGGTTTCCTCTGGTGGGGGGCAGCCCAGAACAAGGGGGCGCCTCACCTTAAAATCAGAGCCAGGCCGTTCAGGGGTGAGGTCAGGGAGCACTTCTTCACACAAAGGGCCGCAGGAATCGGGAACTCTCTCCCCCAAAACGCTGTGGAGGTCGGAGGTCAATTGGAGCTTTCAAAACTGGGATCGAGAGATTTTTGCTTCAATAAAAGTACAAGACTTGCATTTCTATAGCGCCTTTCATGGCCACCGGACGTCCCAAAGCGCCTCACAGCCAATGAAGTACTTTCGGAGTGCGGTCACTGTTGTATTGTGGGAAACGCGGCAGTTCAATTTGCGCACAGCAAGCTCCCACACACAGCAATGTGATAATGACCCGGATCATCTGTTTTAGTGATGTTGGTTGAGGGATAAATATTGGCCCCAGGACACCGGGGAGAACTCCCCCTGCTCTTCTTCCAATAGTGGCCCCGGGATCTTTTACATCCACCTGAGGGGGCAGACGGGGCCTCGGTTTAACGTCTCATCCGAAAGACGGCCCCTCCGACAGTGCGGGGCTCCCTCAGTACTGTCCTTCCGACAGTGCGGCGCTCCCTCAGTACTGCCCCTCCGACAGTGCGGCACTCCCTCAGTACTGCCCCTCCTACAGTGCAGCGCTCCCTCAGTACTGCCCTTCCGACAGTGCGGCGCTCCCTCAGTACTGTCCCTCCGACAGTGCGGCGCTCCCTCAGTACTGCCCCTCCGACAGTGCGGCACTCCCTCAGTACTGCCCCTCCGACAGTGCGGCGCTCCCTCAGTACTGCCCCTCCGACAGTGCGGCGCTCCCTCAGTACTGCCCCTCCGACAGTGCGGCACTCCCTCAGTACCGCCCCTCCGACAGTGCGGCACTCCCTCAGTACCGCCCCTCCGACAGTGCGGCGCTCCCTCAGTACTGCCCCTCCGACAGTGCGGCACTCCCTCAGTACTGCCCCTCCGACAGTGCGGCACTCCCTCAGTACTGCCCCTCCGACAGTGCGGCGCTCCCTCAGTACTGCCCCTCCGACAGTGCGGCGCTCCCTCAGTACTGCCCCTCCGACAGTGCGGCACTCCCTCAGTACTGTCCCTCCGACAGTGCGGCACTCCCTCAGTACTGCACTGGGAACGCTGGCCTGGATTATGGGCTCGGGTCTCTGGAGTGGGGTTCAGACAGAAGGCGAGAGTGGCACCCACTGAGTCACGGAGGGGTACAAACACCCCCCCCCCCCCCGCAGGACAAGTAGATTTGGCAGCAGCTCCAATGGAACTAGTGACTGGAAGTGAGATATGATTTCAAAGCTCTCATTACAAAATCCTGCTCACAGGAAGTGGATGATTCACGGTGATGTGTAATGGTGAAACAGGTTCCATTATTGCGTTTGTAAAGATTGTTTTTCACCTGCATTAGTCATGGCTCAGTGCGTAGCTCCCTCTCTCTGCCTCTCTCTCTCTCTCTGTCCATCCTTCCCTCTCTCTCTCCCTCTCCGTCTCCCCCTCTCCATCTCTCCCTCTCTCACCTTGGAGTCAGAAGGTTGTGGGTTCGAGCCCCGCTCCAGACTTGAGTCCATAATCCAGGCCGACACTCCCAGTGACATTACTGAGGGAGCGCCGCACTGTCGGAGGGGCGGTACTGAGGGAGCGCCGCACTGTCGGAGGGGCGGTACTGAGGGAGCGCCGCACTGTCGGAGGGGCAGTACTGAGGGAGCGCCGCACTGTCGGAGGGGCAGTACTGAGGGAGCACCGCACTGTCGGAGGGGCAATACTGAGGAAGCGCCGCACTGTCGGAGGGGCAATACTGAGGGAGCACCGCACTGTCGGAGGGGCGGTACTGAGGGAGCGCCGCACTGTCAGAGGGGCAGTACTGAGGGAGCACCGCACTGTCGGAGGGGCGGTACTGAGGGAGCGCCGCACTGTCAGAGGGGCAGTACTGAGGGAGCACCGCACTGTCGGAGGGGCAGTACTGAGGGAGCGCCGCACTGTCAGAGGGGCAGTACTGAGGGAGCGCCGCACTGTCGGAGGGGCAGTACTGAGGGAGTGTCGGAGGGGCAGTACTGAGGGAGCGCCGCACTGTCGGAGGGGCTTCAGTGACGGGGAGAGACTGGAGAAGCCGGGGTTGTTCTCCTCGGAGCAGAGAAGGTTAAGGAGGAGATTTAATCGAGGGGTTCACTATCCCGAGGGGTTTTGAGGAGTAAATCAGGAGAGACTGTTCCCGGGGGCAGGAGGGTGGGTAACCAGGGGGACACAGATTGACGATAATCGGCGATGGAACCAGAGGGGGAGATGGGGAGAATGTGTTTTGACGCAGCGAGTTGTTGTGATCGGGAACGCGCTGCCTGAAAGGGCGGTGGGAGCAGATTCAATCGGGACTTTCAAACGGGGGAATTGGGTAAATACCGGAAGGGGGGAAATGTGCCGGGCTGTGGGGAAAGAGCAGGGGGGAGTGGGACTGATTGGATCGCTCTGTCACAGAGCCGGCACAGCACGGGCTCCGTGGGCCCACTGGGATCCTCCTGTGCGGCGAGATTCGGGGACTGTGTCTCTTGACTTGTGAGCCGGGTTGCGTGTGAGCGAGGAGTCTCGGGAGTCGAGCTGCAGGCTTCGGGGGGGGGGAGGGGAGGGATGAGGTATCTGGATAAACCGGTTTGAGCAGTTCTGGTTCAATGCTGTGTGTTGAATCCAAGATTCCCATTGTGTGGTGAGCTTGAGGCTCACGTGATCAGGAGCAGAGAGGGGGCGCGGTTATCTAACCTCCCGCTCGCACGCTATACCCCTCCTCCCCCCTCAACAATAACATCTTGCACTCATCATCATCATAGGCAGTCCCTCGGAATCGAGGAAGACTTGCCTCCACTCTTAACACGAGTCCCCAGGTGGCTGAACAGCCCAATACGGGAGCCACAGTCCCTGTCACAGGTGGGACAGACAGTGGTTGAGGGAAGGGGAGGGTGGGACTGGTTTGCCGCACGCTCCTTCCGCTGCCTGCGCTTGGTTTCTGCACGCTCTCGGCGACGAGACTCGAGGTGCTCAGCGCCCTCCCGGATGCACTCCCTCCACTTCGGGCGGACTGGTCTTTGGGCCCAGGGACTCCCAGGTGTCGGTGGGGATGTTGCACTTTATCAGGGAGGCTTTGAGGGTGGTCCCTTGTAACGTTTCCTCTGACCACCTTTGGCTCGTTTGCCGTGAAGGAGTTCCGAGTAGAGCGCTTGCTTTGGGAGTCTCGTGTCGGGGCATGCGGACAATGTGGCCCTGCCCAGCGGAGCTGGTCGAGTGTGGTCAGTGCTTCGATGCTGGGGATGTTGGCCTGGTCGAGGACGCTAACGTTGGTGCGTCTGTCCTCCCAGGGGATTTGCAGGATCTTGCGGAGACAGCGTTGGTGGTATTTCTCCAGCGACTTGAGGTGCCTGCTGTACGCGGTCCATGTCTCTGAGCTGCAGTGTATGGCTTGCGTTCATTTAGCGCCTTTAACTGACTGAAACATACCAAGGCACTTCACAGCAGTGCGATGAGACCCAACAGATAAATTTGACGCCAAGCCGTGTCAGAAGAAATCGACAGATGCGAGGGAGAGGGATGGGGGCGGAGGCTAGGGGAACGCAGTTAGTGATGGGGACCAAAGACAATGGCTTCGGTCGGTCTTCCCAGTATTTGATTGGAGAAGCTTTGCGCTCATCAGGAGGAACCTCTTTATCCAGAGAGCGGTGAGACTGTGGAACCCGCTGCCACAGGGAGGTGTCGAGGCGAATAGTATCGAGGCATTTAAAGGCAGAAAGGACTCGCATTTCTATAGCGCCTTTCACGACCACTGGACGTCCCAAAACGCTTTACAGCCAATGAAGTACTTTTGGAGTGTGGTCACTATTGCATTGTGGGAAACGCCAATTCACGCACAGCAAGCTCCCACACACAGCGATGTGATAATGACCCGGATCATCGGTTTTAGTGATGTTGGTTGAGGGATAAATATTGGCCCCAGGACACCGGGGAGAACTCCCCCTGCTCTTCTTCCAATAGTGGCCCCGGGATCTTTTACATCCTCCTGAGAGGGCAGACGGAGCCTCGGTTTAACGTCTCATCCGAAAGACAGCACCTCCGACAGTGCGGCGCTCCCTCAGTACTGCCCCTCCGACAGTGCGGCACTCCCTCAGTACCGCCCCTCCGACAGTGCGGCGCTCCCTCAGTACTGCCCCTCCGACAGTGCGGCACTCCCTCAGTACCGCCCCTCCGACAGTGCGGCGCTCCCTCAGTACTGCCCCTCCGACAGTGCGGCGCTCCCTCAGTACTGCCCCTCCGACAGTGCGGCACTCCTTCAGTACCGCCCCTCCGACAGTGCGACGCTCCCTCAGTACCGCCCCTCCGACAGTGCGGCGCTCCCTCAGTACTGCCCCTCCGACAGTGCGGCACTCCCTCAGTACCGCCCCTCCGACAGTGCGGCGCTCCCTCAGTACTGCCCCTCCGACAGTGCGGCACTCCCTCAGTACTGCCCCTCCGACAGTGCGGCGCTCCCTCAGCACTGCCCCTCCGACAGTGCGGCGCTCCCTCAGCACGGCACTGGAGTGTCAGCCTGGATTTTTTGTGGGGACTCGAACCCACGACCTTCTGACTCAGAGGCGAGTGTGCTGCTCACTGAGCCACAACCCGTGGTGAAACGTCCCAGGGTGCTTCACAGGAGTATTATGAGATAAAATACTTGACCCCGAGCCACAGAAGGAGATATTAGGGACAGGCGACCAAAAGCTGGGTCAAAGAGGTCGGTTTTAAGGAGTGTCTTGAAGGAGGAGAGAGAAGGGGAGAGGTTTAGGGAGGGAGTTCCAGAGCTTGGGGCCCAGGCAGCTGAAGGCACGGCCACCGATGGTGGAGCGATTATAATCAGGGATGGTCAGGAGGAGAGAATTAGAGGAGCGCAGAGATCTCGGGGGGTTGTGGGGCTGGAGGAGGTTACAGAGATAGGGAGGGGTGTAAGGGCTGGAGGAGGTTAAGGAGATAGGGAGGGGCTGGAGGAGGTTACAGAGATAGGGAGGGGTGTAAGGGCTGGAGGAGGTTACAGAGATAGGGAGGGGTGGAGGGGCTGGAGGAGGTTACAGAGCTAGGGAGGGGTGTAAGGGCTGGAGGAGGTTACAGAGCTAGGGAGGGGTGTAAGGGCTGGAGGAGGTTACAGAGATAGGGAGGGGTGTAGGGGCTGGAGGAGGTTACTGAGATAGGGAGGGATGTAGGGGCTGGAGAAGGTTACAGAGCTAGGGAGGGGTGTAGAGGCTGGAGAGATATGTAAAGAAGGATGAGAATTTTGTAATCGAATCGTTGCTTAACCAGGAGCCAATGTAGGTCAGCGAGCACAAGGGTGATGGGTGAGTGGGACTCGGTGCGAGTTAGGACACGGGGGCAGTGAGCACAGCGGGTGATGGGTGAGTGGGACTCGGTGCGAGTTAGGACACGGGGCAGTGAGCACAGGGGGTGATGGGTGAGTGGGACTCGGTGCGAGTTAGGACACGGGGGCAGTGAGCACAGCGGGTGATGGGTGAGTGGGACTCGGTGCGAGTTAGGACACGGGGCAGTGAGCACAGGGGGTGATGGGTGAGTGGGACTCAGTGCGAGTTAGGACACGGGGCAGCGTGCACAGGGGGTGATGGGTGAGTGGGACTCGGTGCGAGTTAGGACACGGGGTCAGCGAGCACAGGGGGTGATGGGTGAGTGGAACTCGGTGTGAGTTAGGACACGGGGCAGTGAGCACAGCGGGTGATGGGTGAGTGGGACTCGGTGCGAGTTAGGACACGGGGCACAGGGTGTGATGGGTGAGCGGGACTCGGTGTGAGTTAGGACACGGGGGCAGCCGAGTTTTGGATCACCCCTAGTTTACGTCGGGTTGAATGTGGGAGGCCGGCCAGGAGCGCTGCGTTGGAGAAGTTGGGAGTGTGGAACGGACGAAAGCGCGAGGCATGTCACAAGGATTGGATCGATTCGAAATTCTCCGACGAGGACAAAAAAACTGTCTTTAGAACGGATGGGTGGCCTGTGCCTTTAAGAAAGTGGGTGGGTGGGGGAAGGAGGGGCTGGAGGCTGTTGTGTCAACTGAAACCCCCTCCCATGGGGATCGGAATTCAAAGGGACCTCGAGACACACACACCTCGATTGTCTCTCCCTCTCCCCAGGACACAGACTGACTTCTGCAGCCAGACAGGAACCAGTTAAAGGGACCCCCCTCCGAGCATTTATCATCAAAGGTCTAGGAACGCGCCCCACGCCATGTTGGGGAGGCCGCTCGGCCAATCCGGACCCTGAGTCTCCGCTCCCTCCCATCGCAGCATCCGATTGGTCCTGAAATATCGCGGCCCTCTTCACACCATACCTGGAGTGTTGTGCACAGTTTTGGTCTCTTTTGCTGCAGAAGGACTTGCACTCTTCATCATCATAGGCAGTCCCTCACAATCGAGGAAGACTTGCTTCCACTCTTAACACGAGTCCTCAGGTGGCTGAACAGCCCAATACGAGAGCCACAGTCCCTGTCACAGGTGGGACAGACAGTGGTTGAGGGAAGGGGAGGGTGGGACTGGTTTGCCGCACGCTCCTTCCGCTGCCTGCGCTTGGTTTCTGCACGCTCTCGGCGACGAGACTCGAGGTGCTCAGCGCCCTCCCGGATGCACTTCCTCCACTTAGGGCGGACTGGTCTTTGGCCCAGGGACTCCCAGGTGTCGGTGGGGATGTTGCACTTTATCAGGGAGGCTTTGAGGGTGGTCCCTTGTAACGTTTCCTCTGCCCACCTTTGACTCGTTTGCCCGTGAAGGAGTTCCGAGTAGAGCGCTTGCTTTGGGAGTCTCGTGTCTGGGGACATGCGGACAATGTGGCCCTGCCCAGCGGAGCTGGTCGAGTGTGGTCAGTGCTTCGATGCTGGGGATGTTGGCCTGGTCGAGGACGCTAACGTTGGTGCGTCTGTCCTCCCAGGGGATTTGCAGGATCTTGGGGAGACAACGTTGGTGGTATTTCTCCAGCGACTTGAGGTGCCTACTGTACATGGTCCATGTCTCTGAGCCATACAGGAGGGCGGGTATCACTACAGCCCTATAGACCATGAGCTTGGTGGTAGATTTGAGGGCCTGGTCTTCAAACACTCTTTTCCTCAGGCGGCCTATCACGACCACCGCACGTCTCAAAGCCAAACAACCAGTGGAGTACTTTTGGGAGTGTGGTCACTGTTGTCATGTGGGAAAGCTGGAGAAAGGCGGGAGGCAGAAAGGAATCGAAGGATATGGGGGAGGGGGAGGGGCTAACGAGAGGATGGGAGAGAGCCGATGTGGAGAATAAACACTGGCACAGAGCGGTGGGGCTGAATCATCATCATAAGAACATCAGAAACAGGAGCAGGAGTCGGCCATTCGGCCCCTCGAGCCTGCTCCGCCATTTAATACGATCATGGCTGATCCGATCATGGACTCAGCTCCACTTCCCTGCCCGCCCCCTTATCGGTTAAGAAACTGTCTATCTCTGTCTTAAATTTATTCAATGTCCCAGCTTCCACAGCTCTCTGAGGCAGCGAATTCCACAGATTTACAACCCTCTGAGAGAAGAAATTCCTCCTCATCTCAGTTTTAAATGGGCGGCCCCTTATTCTAAGACCATGCCCCCTAGTTCTAGTCTCCCCCATCAGTGGAAACATCCTCTCTGCATCCACCTTGTCAAGCCCCCTCATAATCTTATACGTTTCGATAAGATCACCTCTCATTCTTCTGAATTCCAATGAGTAGAGGCCCAACCTCCTCAACCTTTCCTCACAAGTCAACCCCCTCATCCCCGGAATCAACCGAGTGAACCTTCTCTGAACTGCCTCCAAAGCAAGTATATCCTTTCGTAAATGTGGAAACCAAAACTGCACGCAGTACTCCAGGTGTGGCCTCACCAATACCCTGTATAACTGTAGCAAGACTTCCCTGCTTTTATACTCCATCCCCTTTGCAATAAAGGCCAAGATTCCATTGGCCTTCCTGATCACTTGCTGTACCTGCATACTATCCTTTTGTGTTTCATGCACAAGTACCCCCAGGTCCCGCTGTACTGCGGCACTTTGCAATCTTTCTCCATTTAAATAATAACTTGCTCTTTGATTATTTCTGCCAAAATGCATGACCTCACACTTTCCAACATTATACTCCATCTGCCATCATTGGAGGTCCCTCGTGTCGAGGATGACTTGCTTCCACAGCAAAAAAGGGATGAGTTCACAGGTGTTTCAATGAAGGACCTAATATTCCGGATCCCGAACTCTATCCTGAAGGGTGGAAGATGCCTGTGGGTGGATTGTTTTAACGTGGGGTGACCAGTGTACACCAGCCACCACACGGGGCTTGACAGAGCGAGGTCTCGGTCCAGGGGCAAGGGTTAACCAGGACGACTGGAGACCAGCTCTGCTGCACGGACCCAGTGCGCCCACATATCGCACACAGTGTGGGCTGGGCCCTGGGGCCCTCGCCTCTCCTGGTCCCCCCCCCCCCACCCCCCGATCTCGCGCCTCTCCCCTGGGCCCCCGATCACATCGCTCCACAATCTCTCGCCGCTCCTTCGCCCCGACCTCGCCGCTCCTGCTGTGCCTGCCCCGCGCTCCAGTCATCGACCTGGACCCTTGCTGACGTCGCTCTTGGAGTAGTACGCCTCCACGCTGCTCTCGGGCTGTCGCTCGCTCTTCCATTTCTGGCCCCGACCTGCCGCTGATCTCACGCGGGCCAACTGGCCTGGAATTGCTGAAAGCTATGGAAGGGTGAATCTCGTGTGTGTGTGTGTTACAAGATCACACGCTGTTTTACTGGAAGCAGGGCAGGCCTGTTGTTGGAAGTCTTGTCTTTACGAGGGTAATTAAAGCACGATGGAGTAGGTGGGGCCCACATACACACTGGCTGTGGAGTTTAATCAGCGCTGCAGTGTGTGCTGGAGACTGTATGTCTGCGGAGTAAGCAGCTAATGACAGCAGCAGTCCCAGACAGCCCAGCCTGCCCTCTGCACCCCCTCTCCCCGCTCCTCCTCCTGCGAAGGGGAGGGCTGCGTGCCCCGAGACACTCGATGCTGCGGTGGGAGGGGATGAGATCAGTATCTCTGCAGGCCACTTTAAGGCATCAAAGGCTTTTTGACGCTTCTTGTCCTCCCCCTCCCCGCCCCCCCTCCGCGTGCTCCCGGGGCAAAGGGAGAAGCGGGGAGGGGGACTCGAGGGTCCAGAAGTGAGCCTCGGTCCAGCCGGCCGAGTCTCAGCTGGTGCCACACTCGTGCTCCGAGTCAGGGGGTTGTGGGGTTCGAATCCTCACTCCAGAGACTCGAGCCCACAGTCCAGGCCCACACTCCCCAGTGCCAGGACTGAGGGAGCGCCGCGCTGCCGGAGGGGCGGTACTGAGGGAGCGCCGCGCTGCCGGAGGGGCAGTACTGAGGGAGTGCCGCGCTGCCGGAGGGGCGGTACTGAGGGAGCGCCGCACTGTCGGAGGGGCGGTACTGAGGGAGCGCCGCGCTGTCGGAGTGGCAGTACTGAGGGAGTGCCGCACTGCCGGAGGGGCATTACAGAGGGAGAGCCGCACTGTCGGAGGGGCAGTACTGAGGGAACCGCACTGTCGGAGGGGCAGTACTGAGGGAGTGCCGCACTGTCGGAGGGGCAGTACTGAGGGAGTGCCGCACTGCCGGAGGGGCAGTACTGAGGGAGTGCCGCACTGCCGGAGGGGCGGTACTGAGGGAGCGCCGCACTGTCGGAGGGGCAGTACTGAGGGAGCACCGCACTGTCGGAGGGGCATTACAGAGGGAGAGCCGCACTGTCGGAGGGACACTACTGAGGGAGTGCCGTACTGCGCTGTCGGAGGGGCGGTACTGAGGGAGTGCCGCACTGCCGGAGGGGCGGTACTGAGGGAGTGCCGCACTGCCGGAGGGGCGGTACTGAGGGAGTGCCGCACTGCCGGAGGGGCAGTACTGAGGGAGTGCCGCACTGCCGGAGGGGCAGTACTGAGGGAGTGCCGCACTGCCGGAGGGGCAGTACTGAGGGAGTGCCGCACTGCCGGAGGGGCAGTACTGAGGGAGCGGCGTACTGTTGGAGGGGCAGTACTGAGGGAGCGCCGCACTGTCGGAGGGGCAGTACTGTGGGAGCACCGCACTGTCGGAGGAGCAGTACTGAGGGAGTGCCGCACTGTCGGAGGGACACTACTGAGGGAGTGCCGTACTGCGCTGTCGGAGGGGCAGTACTGAGGGAGCGCCTTACTGTCGGAGGGGCAGTACTGATGGAGCGCTGTACTGTCGGAGGGGCAGTACTGAGGGAGCGCCGCACTGTCGGAGGGGCAGTACTGAGGGAGTGCCGCACTGTCGGAGGGGCAGTACTGAGGGAGCGGCGCACTGTCGGAGGGGCAGTACTGAGGGAGCGCCGCACTGTCGGAGGGGCAGTACTGAGGGAGTGCCGCACTGTCGGAGGGGCAGTACTGAGGGAGCGGCGCACTGTCGGAGGGGCAGTACTGAGGGAGCGCCGCACTGTCGGAGGGGCAGTACTGAGGGAGTGCCGCACTGTCGGAGGGGCAGTACTGAGGGAGCGGCGCACTGTCGGAGGGGCAGTACTGAGGGAGTGCCGCACTGTCGGAGGGGCAGTACTGAGGGAGTGCCGCACTGTCGGAGGGGCAGTACTGAGGGAGTGCCGCACTGTCGGAGGGGCAGTACTGAGGGAGTGCCGTACTGTCGGAGGGGCAGTACTGAGGGAGTGCCGCACTGTCGGAGGGGCGGTACTGAGGGAGCGCCGCACGAGTATGAGATTCAATCGGGACTTTCAAACGGGGGAATTGGGTAAATACTGGAAGGGGGGAAATGTGCCGGGCTGTGGGGAAAGAGCAGGGGGGAGTGGGACTGATTGGATCGCTCTGTCACAGAGCCGGCACAGCACGGGCTCCATGGGCCCAATGGGATCCTCCTGTGCCGTGAGAGTGTGTGATGAAGACTTGACTTGAAAAATAAGTTGTTAGCGCCCTCACTGGGTGCCAGCAGGTACTGCAATCATTTGAATTTGCAATTCTCGCCCATTTGTTCCTTAATTTTGATTTTTTCATTCGAGATTCGCTAGTTTGCAGCCTGCGTTTATGGGACTCCCGGGTATCAGGAAGCAGACGCAATGACCCAGGCCACCCCCAGTTACCATAGCAACTTACGCTGGGATCGATCGGGTCAACTAGCAGCTGCAGTTTGCCTCAGTACCCGTCGGGCTGAAGTGGTGCGGGGGGAGTAAACTCAGCCGAGGAGGGGAGGGGTGAGTTCCTCCTTATAGCTGTCGCACTCCAGGGACTTGAGCACAAAACTCCAGGCTGACACTCCCAGTGCAGTACTGAGGGAGTGCCGCACTGTCGGAGGGGCAGTACTGAGGGAGTGCCGCACTGTCGGAGGGGCAGTACTGAGGGAGGGCCGCACTGTCGGAGGGGCAGTACTGAGGGAGTGCCGCACGGTCGGAGGGGCAGTACTGAGGGAGCACTGCATTGTCGGAGGGGCAGTACTGAGGGAGCGCCGCACTATCGGAGGGGCAGTACTGAGGGAGTGCCGCACTGTCGGAGGGGCAGTACTGAGGGAGGGCCGCACTGTCGGAGGGGCGGTACTGAGGGAGTGCCGCACTGTCGGAGAGGCAGCGCTGAGGGAGTGCCGCACTGTCGGAGGAGCGGTACTGAGGGAGCGCCACACTGTCGGAGGGGCAGTACTGAGGGAGCGCCGCACTGTCGGAGGGGCAGTACTGAGGGAGCGCCGCACTGTCGGAGGGGCAGTACTAAGGGAGCCCCGCACTGTCGGAGGAGCAGTACTGAGGGAGCGCCGCACTGTCGGAGGGACAGTACTGAGGGAGCGCCGCACTGTCGGAGGGGCCGTCTTTCGGATGATACATTAAACCGAGGTCCCCGTCTGCCCTCTCGGGTGGATGTAAAAGATCCCGGGGCCACTATTGGAAGAAGAGCAGGGGGAGTTCTCCCCGGTGTCCTGGGGCCAATATTTATCCCTCGACCAACATCACGAAAACAGACGATCCGGGTCATTATCACATTGGCTGTGTGTGGGAGCTTGCTGTGCGCGAATTGAGCTGCCGCGTTTCGTACATAACAGCGGCCACATTCCAAAAGTACTTCGATGGCGCGCGGTGGCCGCGACAGGCGCTATATAAATGCAAGGCTGTCTTTTGCTTGAAGTCTGTCGGTGGCGTGCGGATGGCCGCTGTCGGCACACACATACTAACCCTTCCCGCTTCCACTGATTGCCTCCCCAGGCTCCTGAAGGAAGACTACACGCAAGAGGTGAAGCTGAATGATTATTTGGACATCTTGTGCCCTCACTACGAGGAGGCGGTCCACTCGCGAGAGGCCGAGCGTTACACGCTCTACCTGGTGGACGAGGAGGATTACCGCGCCTGCAAGGCCAAGTCCAAAGACCAAGTGCGCTGGGAGTGCAGGAAGCCCTACGCCCTCCACGGCCCCGAGCGATTCTCCGAGAAGTTCCAGCGCTTCACCCCCTTCAGCCTGGGCAAGGAGTTCAGAGAGGGTCATTATTACTACTACATCTGTGAGTATGGCCGCGCTCGTGGAAGGGCAGTGGGCCATCTGCAGCACGGCATTTAGTGTCACACGCCCTTGCGATGCGCTCTGCTCCTTCACGGGCAAGCGAGCTCCAGGTGGGCAGAGGAAACGTTACAAGGGACCACCCTCCCTGGTAAAGTGCAACATCCCCCACCGACACCTGGGAGTCCCCGGGCCCAAAGACCAGTCCGCCCCAAGTGGAGGAAGTGCATCCGGGAGGGCGCTGAGCACCTCGAGTCTCGTCGCCGAGAGCATCATCGTCATCATCTTGGGCAGTCCCTCGGAATCGAGGAAGACTTGCTTCCCATTCTTAACACCAGTCCTCAGGTGGCTGAACAGCCCAATCCGAGAGCCACAGTCCCTGTCACAGGTGGGACAGACAGTGGTTGAGGGAAGGGGAGGGTGGGACTGGTTTGCCGCACGCTCCTTCCGCTGCCTGCGCTTGGTTTCTGCACACTCTCGGCGACGAGACTCGAGGTGCTCAGCGCCCTCCCGGATGCACTTCCTCCACTTAGGGCGGACTGGTCTTTGGCCCGGGGACTCCCAGGTGTCGGTGGGGATGTTGCACTTTATCAGGGAGGCTTTGAGGGTGGTCCCTTGTAACGTTTCCTCTGCCCACCTTTGGCTCGTTTGCCGTGAAGGAGTTCCGAGTAGAGCGCTTGCTTTGGGAGTCTCGTGGTGGGGGGCATGTGGACAATGTGGCCCTGCCCAGCGGAGCTGGTCGAGTGTGGTCAGTGCTTCGATGCTGGGGATGTTGGCCTGGTCGAGGACGCTAACGTTGGTGCGTCTGTCCTCCCTGGGGATTTGTAGGATCTTGCGGAGACATCGTTGGTGGTATTTCTCCAGCGACTTGAGGTGTCTACTGTACATGGTCCATGTCTCTGAGCCATACAGGAGGGCGGGTATCACTACAGCCCTGTTGCCTGGAAGGGGAGTGGGCCCTAGCAGCAAGGTTTGTAGGGGTCGGAAAATTATTTTGGAGGGTCAAAGTTCGGGACAGGGGGAGGGCTTAAACAGTGAGCGGGGAGGTTGGAGGAATTCAGAAGAATGAGAGGTGATCTTATCGAAACGTATCAGATTATGAGGGGGCTCGACAAGGTGGATGCAGAGAGGATGTTTCCACTGATGGGGGAGACTAGAACTAGGGGGCATGGTCTTAGAATAAGGGGCCGCCCATTTAAAACTGAGATGAGGAGAAATTTCTTCTCTCAGAGGGTTGTAAATCTGTGGGATTACCTTATTCTGAGACGATGCCCCCTAGTTCTAGTCTCCCCCATGAGTTACGTTCGTTTATGTTCATTACACGTAGGATTCTGTGACTGAAAACATAGGCCAGTATATTCAACAATGAAAGCATATCTATCGCATATCTCCTCCCCCTGTGCTCGCTGACCCACATTGGCTCCTGGTTAAGCAACGCCTCGATTTCACAATTCTCCGTCCTTGTTTACAAATCCCTCCAGCCCCGACATCCCTCCCTATCTCTGTAACCTCCTCCAGCCCCTACACCCCTCCCTATCTCTGTAACCTCGTCCAGCCCCTACACCTCTCCCTATCTCTGTAACCTCCTCCAGCCCCTACACCTCTCCCTATCTCTGTAACCTCCTCCAGCCCCTACACCCCTCCCTATCTCTGTAACCCCCTCCAGCCCCTACACCCCTTCCTATCTCTGTAACCTCCTCCAGCCCCTACACCTCTCCCTATCTCTGTAACCTTCTCCAGCCACTACACCCCTCCCTATCTCTGTAACCTCCTCCAGCCCCTACACCTCTCCCTATGTCTGTAACCTCCTCCAGCCCCTACACCCCTCCCTATCACTGTAACCCCCTCCAGCCCCTACACCCCTCCTTATCTCTGTAACCTCCTCCAGCCCCTACACCCCTCCCTATCTCTGTAACCTCCTCCAGCCCCTACACCTCTCCCTATCTCTGTAACCTCCTCCAGCCCCTACACCCCTCCCTATCTCTGTAACCCCCTCCAGCCCCTACACCCCTTCCTATCTCTGTAACCTCCTCCAGCCCCTACACCTCTCCCTATCTCTGTAACCTTCTCCAGCCACTACACCCCTCCCTATCTCTGTAACCTCCTCCAGCCCCTACACCTCTCCCTATCTCTGTAACCTCCTCCAGCCCCTACACCCCTCCCTATCTCTGTAACCCCCTCCAGCCCCTACACCCCTCCCTATCTCTATAACCTCCTCCAGCCCCTACACCCCTCCCTATCTCTGTAACCTGCTCCAGCCCCTACACCCCTCCCTATCTCTGTAACCTCCTCCAGCCCCGACACCTCTCCCTATCTCTGTAACCTCCTCCAGCCCCTACACCCCTCCCTATCTCTGTAACCTCCTCCAGCCCCTACACTCCTCCCTATCTCTGTAACCTCCTCCAGCCCCACAACCCCCCCGTGATGTCTGCGCTCCTCTAATTCTGCCCCCCTGACCATCCCTGATTATAATCGCTCCACCATCGGTGGCCGTGCCTTCAGCTGCCTGGGCCCCAAGCTCTGGAACTCCCTCCCTAAACCTCTCCGCCTCTCTCTCCTCCTTTAAGATGCTCCTTAAAACCGACCTCTCTGTCCCAGCTTTTGGTCGCCTGTCCCCAATATCTCCTTATGTCGCTCGGTGTGAGATTTATCTGTTTTGTCTTGTTACACTCCTGTGAAGCACCTCGGGACATTGCACTACGTTAAAGGCGATATTTAAATACACATTATTATTATATTCTGTGAAGCCGAAAGCGACAGGCCAAGTCTGATTCCTCTGGGCAGCTTCTAAGTCTCTGTCTCTCTCATTTTCTAGCGAAAGCAATTCACCATCACGGGGAAGACTGCCTGAAGCTGAAGATACATGTCTGCTGCAAAAAAAGTGAGTCCCCTTTCGATCGTTAGTCAACGTCCCAGTGTGTGAGACGCTCATGGGAATCTCTGACAGAGGGAGATCGAGAGCTAATCCATTTATATACCGTCGGAGGGGCAGTACTGAGGGAGTGCCGCACTGTCGGAGGGGCAGTACTGAGGGAGCACCGCACTGTCGGAGGGGCGGTACTGAGGGAGCGCCGCACTGTCGGAGGGGCGGTACTGAGGGAGCGCCGCACTGTCGGAGGGGCAGTACTGAGGGAGCACCGCACTGTCGGAGGGGCGGTACTGAGGGAGCACCGCACTGTCGGAGGGGCAGTACTGAGGGAGCACCGCACTGTCGGAGGGGCGGTACTGAGGGAGCGCCGCACTGTCGGAGGGGCGGTACTGAGGGAGCGCCGCACTGTCGGAGGGGCGGTACTGAGGGAGCGTCGCACTGTCGGAGGGGCAGTACTGAGGGAGTGCCGCACTGTCGGAGGGGCAGTACTGAGGGAGCGCCGTACTGTCGGAGGGGCAGTACTGAGGGAGCGCCGTACTGTCGGAGGGGCAGTACTGAGGGAGCGCCGTACTGTCGGAGGGGCAGTACTGAGGGAGCGCCGTACTGTCGGAGGGGCAGTACTGAGGGAGCGCCGTACTGTGCTGTCGGAGGGGCAGTACTGAGGGAGCGCCGCACTGTCGGAGGGGCAGTACTGAGGGAGCGCCGTACTGTCGGAGGGGCAGTACTGAGGGAGCGCCGTACTGTCGGAGGGGCAGTACTGAGGGAGCGCCGTACTGTCGGAGGGGCAGTACTGAGGGAGCGCCGCACTGTCGGAGGGGCAGTACTGAGGGAGCGCCGCACTGTCGGAGGGGCGGTACTGAGGGAGCGCCGCACTGTCGGAGGGGCGGTGCTGAGGGAGCGCCGCACTGTCGGAGGGGCAGTACTGAGGGAGCCCCGCACTGTCGGAGGGGCAGTACTGAGGGAGCGCCGCACTGTCGGAGGGGCAGTACTGAGGGAGTGCCGCACTGTCGGAGGGACGGTACTGAGGGAGTGCCGCACTGTCGGAGGGGCAGTACTGAGGGAGCGCCGCACTGTCGGAGGGGCAGTACTGAGGGAGCGCCGTACTGTCGGAGGGGCAGTACTGAGGGAGCGCCGTACTGTCGGAGGGGCAGTACTGAGGGAGCGCCGCACTGTCGGAGGGGCAGTACTGAGGGAGCGCCGCACTGTCGGAGGGGCGGTACTGAGGGAGCGCCGCACTGTCGGAGGGGCGGTACCGAGGGAGCGCCGCACTGTCGGAGGGGCGGTACCGAGGGAGCGCCGCGCTGTCGGAGGGGCAGTACTGAGGGAGCGCCGCACTGTCCGGTGGTCGTGAAAGGCGCTATCAAAATGCAAGTCTTTCCTTTGTTAATGATCCTGTAATTTATTTCAACATTAATTTTTTTTTTCTTTTATTGTAGAAACGACTGACAATTCGGGATCCGACACCACAAGGCCAAATCTTCCAGCAGGTGAGCACGAGTTTTGTATTGATATAAAACCCCAGTGAGAGGGGAGGATGAATTTAGATGTGGCACCCAGTGACCCTTGACCTCACGCTCGCCAACGTGAGCCTGACTGAGAAGGCCCCAGCTAGCAGTTCTGTGGCTGTTCTGATTGGATGACCCAGCCAGCATTGGAACTGGGGGATGGGGCTTAAATTAGCCTCCGTACCCCTTGAGAGGGAGAAAGAACTTGCATTTCTATAGCGCCTTTCACAACCTCAGGACGTCCCAAAGCGCTTCACAGCCAATGAAGTACTTTTGGAGTGCGCTCACTGTTGTATTGTGGGAAACGCAGCAGCCAATTCACGCACAGCAAGCTCCCACACACAGCAATGTGATAATGACCCAGATCATCTGTTTTAGTGATGTTGGTCGAGGGATAAATATTGGCCCCAGGACACCGGGGAGAACTCCCCCTGCTCTTCTTCCAATAGTGGCCCCGGGATCTTTTACATCCACCTGAGAGGGCAGACGGGGCCTCGGTTTAATGTATCATCTCAAAGACGGCACCTCCGACAATGCAGCACTCCCTCAGTACTGCCCCTCCGACAGTGCGGGGCTCCCTCAGTACTGCCCCTCCGACAGTGCGGCGCTCCCTCAGTAGTGCCCCTCCGACAGTACGGCGCTCCCTCAGTACTGCCCCTCCGACAGTGCGGCGCTCCCTCAGTACTGCCCCTCCGACAGTGCGGCGCTCCCTCAGTACCGCCCCTCCGACAGTGCGGCGCTCCCTCAGTACCGCCCCTCCGACAGTGCGGCCCTCCCTCAGTACCGCCCCTCCGACAGTGCGGCGCTCCCTCAGTACCGCCCCTCCGACAGTGCGGGGCTCCCTCAGTACCGCCCCTCCGACAGTGCGGCGCTCCCTCAGTACTGCCCGTCCTTCCTGCTCCTGATTGCCATTCAATGATGGGCTCTTTGCTGGGATCGGACTTGGCAGGGGCTGCCCCACCTAGTCGAATAGCCCGCCGTCACTGGCGGGGTAACGGCGGAGAGTTGACACCACCGCCAACAAGAGGGGCGGCGGTTGCGGTGGAGGGAGAGCAGAGAGATTCTCTCGGGAGCGAGGTTTTACAGACAAACCCGAACTTAATTATTGTTTCTCTCTCTGCACAACAGACCAGCCGGGGGAAGATGCTCCAGATACGCAGAGAAGTACGGGCAGCTCGGCCGCGCTGGTTGCGTCGCGAGCCTTCGCTCTCCTGCCACTGCTGCTGTCCCTGGCAGTGCTATAGGACCTTGGCGCAAGGCCCTCGGAATGGCCGCCCACCATTGGCGGAAAACTTTTCAAAATGGCCGCCAACCATGGCTCAAAACTTTTCAAAATGGCCGCCCACCATTGGCGGAAAACTTTTCAAAATGGCCGCCCACCATTGGCGGAAAACTTTTCAAAATGGCCGCCCACCATTGGCTCAAAACTTTTCAAAATGGCCGCCCACCATTGACGGAAAACTTTTCAAAATGGCCGCCAACCGTGGCGGAAAACTTTTCAAAATGGCCGCCCACCATTGGCGGAAAACTTTTCAAAATGGCCGCCAACCGTGGCGGAAAACTTTTCAAAATGGCCGCCCACCATTGGCGGAAAACCTTTCAAAATGGCCGCCGCCGATGGCTCGAAACTTCAAAATGGCCGCCGACCATCGCTTCCTGCAAGAACCCTTCAAATCGAAGAACCGCAGAATGATTGACTTCCCCCTCGCCCACCCCAGGATGCCCTGCTCAGGCCAACGGGCGACCGGCGTTAAAAGGAGAAAATAAGAAAGCACGGGTTTGTTGCAAGACGAGGCCGACGATGAAAGACCCAGCCATGATTGGTGGGCCTCAAAATTCTACCCCTTGCCTTTAAACAGCGTTGCCCGCATTTCGTTTTGTTGTGGGGGGTGGGGGGGGGTGCGCCAGAACTATGTCACCATGGCAACCCATAGGGTCCGGCGAGACGGCACATGGACTGCAAAATGGCCGCCGGCTTTTGTCGGGGGAACGGGATAAGGGTTTCATGCGTCGATTCTTGTGCAGGAGACACACGCGCTTCACAGACTCGAACCCCTCGTCGCTGGCGATGCTGGGTGCCAATCCGATAACCCTCCCCCCTCTCGCCACCCCCCCACCCCCAGAGGAGGAGGAGGCCTTTTCCTCAAGGCCGCATTCCACTCGGATACAGGAGATCCCTGGGAACGAGACGGAAAATGTACATTCGAAAAGAGTTCTGTTTGTTATTTAAGGAGAGACTTGGCGCACTGGGGTCAAAGGTCGCGGTGGGGGAAGGGCCAGGGCCTTTTTCTTTAAACAAGAGCTCCGAGCGGGAGTTTGAGACGGCCTGTTGTGTTGGGGGCTGGTTAAATCGGGCCTTCTGTCTCCTTTTTCCCACCTCCACATTCCTGCCTGCAGGTTGCCATGGTAATTCTTCCCCTCTGGTATCAGACCGACTGCTGAACTGGACTGGTAGTTAGGCTGTTGGCAGCGGACTAGGCCCGGCCCAGAAAAGGCCCGGATTTCGGGTTTCCGCGCAGGGTTGAGGGCCTCCTTTGCTGGGCCCAGAACACGAGCCGGGAGATCCATTAAAGCCGGGGGGGGGGGGGGGGGAATTATGGATCGTTTTGCTGCTAAGCCGGACAAATTCATCCAAAAACTCCCCAACGCGTCGCGAGCTGAGTAGAAAAGATGGCGGCCCCTTTGTGGTTCATGTCACAGAAGTTTACAGCGTGGGAGGAGGCCATTCGGCCCATCGTGTCCCGCGCCGGCCGACAAAGAGCCACCCGGCCTAATCCCACTTTCCCGCTCTCGGTCCGTAGCCCTGTAGGTACTTTTTAAAATGTGGTGAGGGTTTCTGCCTCTACCACCCTTTCAGGCCGTGAGTTCCACCCCAGACCCCCAGCACCCTCTGGGTGAAGACATTTCCCCTCAAATCCCCTCGAAACCTCCCCCCAATTACTTTCAATCTATGCCCCCTGGTTGTTGACCCCTCTGCCAAGGGAAACAGGTCCGTCCTATCCACTCGATCCAGGCCCCTCATCATTTTATACAGGACATTATCTGGCCAACTCGTCCTGGCAACCTTAACAACCTCCTCTCGGGGGTCAAGGTGTTTCGTGACGCTACCCAGGAGCCCCAGCGAAAGCGAACGGCCCCCTCCTGCTGATCCCAACCGTACGAGGGTTGAATGTCAGCCCGTGCGGCAATGATCGCATCCTTTGGCCGAAAAATGGCGCCTTCTCTTCCTCCGGCCTGGTTTCACCCAGTCTTTGGGAGTTATTGCCAATCGCCGTGTCAGAGCATAGGAGCAGGAGTCGGCCATTCGGCCCCTCGAGCCTGCTCCGCCATTTAATACGACCATGGCTGATCCGATCATGGACTCAGCTCCACTTCCCCGCCCGCTCCCCATAACCCTTCACTCCCTTATCGCTCAAAAATCTGTCTCCGCCTTAAATTTATTCAATGACCCAGCCTCCACAGCTCTCTGAGGCAGAGAATTCCACAGATTTACAACCCTCTGAGAGAAGAAATTCCTCCTAATCTCAGTTTTAAATGGGCGGCTCCTTATTCTAAGACCATGCCCCCTAGTTCTAGTCTCCCCCATCAGTGGAAACATCCTCTCTGCATCCACCTTGTCGAGCCCCCCTCATAATCTTATACGTTTCGATAAGATCATCTCTCATTCTTCTGAATTCCAATGAGTAGAGGCCCAACCTGCTCAACCTTTCCTCATAAGTCGACCCCCTCATCCCCGGAATCGACCGAGTGAACCTTCTCTGAACTGCCTCAAAAGCAAGTGTATCCCTCCTGAAAGGCGGTTTACGATCCCACGCTCCGCGATTAGATCGGAGGGCAGAGGGATACACTCCGTGAGCCGAGTGAATCGGCCCGTACGGCGCAGGAAGCCCTCCCCCCCCCCCCACCCCGGCTTAGAAATCCCGCCCCAATCGCGGCCCGCGAAATATCCGACGGGCTGGCCCCGAGGAGGCCCAGCGGCCGAGCCCTGCGTCGAAGGGACCGCAGTTTGTGAAGATTGGAGCTCTCTGTTGGTGGGGAACAGCCTCCTGGCCCTGAGGGGGGGGGGGGGGGGGCGACAGAGTCTTTAACGCGGGCTGGTTGCCGTGCCAACGCAGCACCGCCGCTCATCATTGGTTGGCGACTCTCCCGTCGCCGTTGCCTCTTGCTGGTGGGGTGTGTCCAAGGCAATCGGGGCGTTTGCTGCTTGGCACCGGCGTGTCTCGGACGGGATCCCGCTCGCGCCTCCTTTCTTATATTCATCACTGTTGGTCGCTCGCGCCGGAGCGAGGGGCCTGCGGCTTTATTTTACGGGTTGTTTGAAATTGGAAAGAGGTGCACAAACCTGGCATGTGAGGTCCACTTCCTGTTGGAGTGGGCTGCACTTCCTGTGGGGAGCGGGGGGTCACTTCCTGTGGGGACTGTGGGGGGCGGGGTCACTTCCCGTGGGGAGCAGATGTCCACTTCCTGTGGGGAGCGGGGTCATTTCCTTTGGGGAGCGGGGTCCACTTCCTGTGGGGAGCGGGGTCCACTTCCTGTGGGGAGCGGGGTCCACTTCCTGTGGGGAGCGGGGTGTCACTCCTTGTGGTAAATTGGGGTCACTTCCTGTGGGGTTGGGGGGGTCCACTTCCTGTGGGGTTGGGGGTCCACTTCCTCTGGGGAGGGGGTGTCCACTTCCTGTAGGGAGCAGGGTCACTTCCTGTGGGGAGCGGGGTCCACTTCCTGTGGGGGAGCAGGGTCACTTGCTGTGGGGAGCAGGGTCATTTCCTGTGGGGAGTGGGGTCCACTTCCTGTGGGGAGTGGGGTCCACTTCCTGTGGGGGAGCAGGGTCACTTGCTGTGGGGAGCAGGGTCATTTCCTGTGGGGAACAGGGCCATTTCCTGTGGGGAGCAGTGTCACTTCCTGTAGCCCTCTCCACCAACACCATTAGACCCCAATGTCCCAATCCATGGTTTGCGATATTTGAGTGTTTTTTGCTGGGGGGAGGCCTGTAGCATCTCGTGTGCCTTTCTTGTGCTGCACACGGTCTCTCTGATGTATAGTTATTGTAAAATTGTACACATTTGTAAAGTCTCGATTAAAGTTTCCCAGTGCCTTTTTTTTTGTACAGAAACTATTGTTTTTTTTTATACTGTATTGTCTACAATAAATTCATTTTTAAAAATTGTGATGTGCTCACGTTATGAAGGTTCACTCGACTGATGCCTGGGAGAGGGCCGTTGAATATTGAGTCGATTGGGTCTGTACTCTGGAGTTTAGGAGAATGAGAGGCCATCGCATTTGAACACAAGATTCTGAGGGGGCTTGACAGGGTAGATGCAGGGAGGGTGTTTTCCCCCCCCCCCCGGGCTGGGGAGTCTAGAACCAGGGGTCACACAGTCTCAGGATAAGGGCTCGGCCATTGAGGACTGAGATGAAGAGGAATTTCTTCACTCAGAGGGGGGTGAATCTTTGGGATTCTCTGCCCCAGAGGGCTGTGGAGGCTCAGTCGTTGAGTATATTCAAGGCTGAGATCGGTAGATTTTTAGATATTGAGGGAATCGAGGGATCGGGCGGGAGAGTGGGAGCTGAGGTAGAAGATCAGCCGTGATCTTATTAAATGGCGGAGCAGGCTCGAGGGGCCGAATGGCCGACTCCTGCTCCTGTTCGTTACGTTCTTATCCAAGCGAAGGTTGATTTGGTCAAAGGTGCGTTAGCTGGGAGGGGGAGGAGTGGTCCTCAGTGCCTTTGGGTGAGCAGAAGGTGGGGGTAGGGTTGGAGGAAGGGGTGGAATCGAGACTTTCCGCTCCCAGTCACTCTCTGGTCGTTGGGGTCTGGACTCCAGGTGGGAACCCGGTGGCCGATCGGGTTTGGGTCGCGCTGCCCCCCTTGGTCGACTAGCACCGGCCGTCGGGGCTCGCCCCTGAGGGGCAGCCAGCTGGGTGAAGCCCCCTGGGGCCTCTGTGACAGACTTGGGACCATCAAGAGGGGAAGGGGAGGTTGGGAATATATTTCAATGCTCCATTTGCAAAACCAGCTTTTGGCTAATTTTTTTTGGAGGAGGGAGAGAACTTTGTTGCTCTCAGTTAAGGACATTTTTAGAGGGTGAGGGGAGGGGGGGCACCTGGGACCTTCAACCAGGCCTGCTATTAGGCTCCAGTCCTCTTAAAAGTTGAGAAACGGTCTTATCAAATGAACCACCATCATAGGCAGTCCCTCGGAATCGAGGTGGACTTGCTTCCACTCTTAACACAAGTCCTCAGGTGGCTGAACAGCCCAATACGAGAGCCACAGTCCCTGTCACAGGTGGGACAGACAGTGGTTGAGGGAAGGGGAGGGTGGGACTAGTTTGCCGCACGCTCCTTCCGCTGCCTGCGCTTGGTTTCTGCACGCTCTCGGCGACAAGACTCGAGGTGCTCAGCGCCCTCCCGGATGCACTTCCTCCACTTAAGGCGGACTGGTCTTTGGGCCCAGGGACTCCCAGGTGTCGGTGGGGATGTTGCACTTTATCAGGGAGGCTTTGAGGGTGGTCCCTTGTAACGTTTCCTCTGCCCACCTTTGGCTCGTTTGCCCGTGAAGGAGTTCCGAGTAGAGCGCTTGCTTTGGGAGTCTCGTGTCTGGGGACATGCGGACAATGTGGCCCTGCCCAGCGGAGCCGGTCGAGTGTGGTCAGTGCTTCGATGCTGGGGATGTTGGCCTGGTCGAGGACGCTAACGTTGGTGCGTCTGTCCTCCCAGGGCTGCATTCAAAGTCCTCAAATCTCAATATCAACTTTAACGTAGTAAAACGTCCCAGGGTGCTTCACACGAGCGATTATCGGACACAATCTGACCCCGAGCCACATGAAGAGATATTAGTGACCAGGCGACCAAAAGCTGGGTCAAAGAGGTCGGTTTTAAGGAGCGTCTTAAAGGAGGAGAGGGAGGCGGAGAGGTTTAGGGAGGGAGTTCCAGAGCTTGGGGCCCAGGCAGCTGAAGGCACGGCCACCGATGGTGGAGCGATGGAAATCGGGGGATGGGCAAGAGGCCAGAATTGGAGGATCGCAGAGATCTCGGGGGGTTGTGGGGCTGGAGGAGGTTACAGAGATAGGGAGGGGTGTAGGAGCCAATGCAGGTCAGCGAGCACAGGGGGTGATGGGTGAGCGGGACTCGGTGCGAGTTAGGACACGGGGGCAGCGAGCACAGGGGGTGATGGGTGAGCGGGACTCGGTGCGAGTTAGGACACGGGGGCAGCGAGCACAGGGGGTGATGGGTGAGCGGGACTCGGTGCGAGTTAGGACACGGGGGCAGCGAGCACAGGGGGTGATGGGTGAGCGGGACTCGGTGCGAGTTAGGACACGGGGGCAGTGAGCACAGAAGGTGATGGGTGAGCGGGACTCGGTGTGAGTTAGGACACGGGGGCAGTGAGCACAGGGGGTGATGGGTGAGCGGGACTCGGTGCGAGATAGGACACGGGGGCAGCGAGCACAGGGGGTGATGGGTGAGCGGGACTGGGTGCGAGTTAGGACACGGGGGCAGTGAGCACAGAAGGTGATGGGTGAGCGGGACTCGGTGCGAGTTAGGACACGGGGCAGCGAGCACAGGGGGTGATGGGTGAGCGGGACTCGGTGCGAGTTAGGACACGGGGGCAGCCGAGTTTTGGATCACCTCTAATTTACGTCGGGTAGAATGTGGGAGGCCGGCCAGGAGTGCGTTGGAATATTCAAGTCTGGAGGTAACAGAGGCACGGATGAGGGTTTCAGCAGCGGATGAGCTGAGGCAGGGGGCGGAGACGGGCGATGTTACGGAGGTGGAAATGGGCGGGTTTAGTTATGCCGTGGATATGTGGCCGGAAGCTCATTTCAGGGTCAGGTATGACACCCAGGTTGTGGACAGTCGGGTTCAGCCTCAGACAGGAGTTGGGGAGGGGGATGGAGTCGGGGGCTGGGGGAACGGAGTTTGTGACGGGGACTGAAAACAATGGCTTCGGTCTTCCCAATATTCAATGGGAGAATATTTCTGCTCATCCAGAACTGGATGTGGGACAAGCGGTCTGACAGTTTATAGATGGTGGAGGGGTCGGGAGAAGTGGGGGTGAGGTCGAGCTGGGGGTCGTCAGCGTACATGTGGAAACTGACGCTGTGTTTCTGGATAGACCCTTGGGGGAAGCATAGAAACATAGAAAGTAGGTGCAGGAGTAGGCCATTCGGCCCTTCGAGCCTGCACCGCCATTCAATATGATCATGGCTGAACATTCACCTCAGTACCCCATTCCTGCTTTCTCTCCATACCCCTTGATCCCTTTAGCCGCAAGGGCCACATCTAACTCCCTTTTGAATATATCTAACGAACTGGCCTCAACAACTTTCTGCGGTAGAGAATTCCACAGGTTCACAACTCTCTGAGTGAAGAAGTTTCTCCTCATCTCGGTCCTAAATGGCTTACCCCTTATCCTTAGACTGTGACCCCTGGTTCTGGACTTCCCCAACATCGGGAACATTCTTCCTGCATCTAACCTGTCCAATCCCGTCAGAATTTTATATGTTTCTATGAGATCCCCTCTCATTCTTCTAAACTCCAGTGAATATAAGCCTAGTCGATCCAGTCTTTCTTCATATGTCAGTCCTGCCATCCCGAGAATCAGTCTGGTGAACCTTCGCTGCACTCCCTCAATAGCAAGAATGTCCTTCCTCAGATTAGGAGACCAAAACTGAACACAATATTCCAGGTGAGGCCTCACCAAGGCCCTGTACAACTGCAGTAAGACCTCCCTGCTCCTATACTCAAATCCTCTCGCTATGAAGGCCAACATAACATTTGCCTTCACCGCCTGCTGTACCTGCATGCCAACTTTCAATGACTGATGTACCATGACACCCAGGTCTCGTTGCACCTCCCCTTTTCCTAATCTGTCACCATTTAGATAATATTCTGCCTTCGTGTTATTGCCTCCAAAGTGGATAACCTCACATTTATCCACATTATACTGCATCTGCCATGCATTTGCTCACTCACCTAACCTGTCCAAGTCACCCTGCAGCCTCTTAGCATCCTCCTCACAGCTCACACTGCCTCCCAGCTTAGTGCCATCTGCAAACTTAGAGATATTACATTCAATTCCTTCGTCCAAGTCATTGATGTATATAGCTGGGGTCCCAGCACTGAGCCCTGCGGCACCCCACTAGTCACTGCCTGCCATTCTGAAAAGGACCTGTTTAACCCGACTCTCTGCTTCCTGTCAGCCAACCAGTTCTCTATCCACGTCAGTACATTACGCCCAATGCCATGCGCTTTGATTTTGCACACCAATCTCTTGTGTGGGACCTTGTCAAAAGCCTTTTGAAAGTCCAAATACACCACATCCACTGGTTCTCCCTTGTCCACTCTACTAGTTACATCCTCAAAAAATTCTCGAAGATTTGTCAAGCATGATTTCCCTTTCATAAATCCATGCTGACTTGGACCGATCCTGTCACTGCTTTCCAAATGTGCAAATAATTGATTCCAGCATTTTCCCCACCACAGAGAGAGTGAGACAGAGAGTGAGAGAGAGAGTGAGAGTGAGACAGAGAGTGAGAGAGAGAGACAGAGAGAGTGAGAGTGAGACAGAGAGTGAGAGACAGAGAGTGAGAGAGAGAGAGACAGAGAGAGTGAGAGTGAGAGAGAGAGAGACAGAGAGTGAGAGAGAGACAAGGAGAGAGAGTGAGAGTGAGACAGAGAGTGAGAGAGAGAGAGAGTGAGAGTGAGACAGAGAGTGAGTGAGAGAGAGAGTGAGACAGAGAGTGAGAGAGTGACAAAGAGAGAGAGTGAGAGTGAGACAGAGAGTGAGAGTGAGAGAGAGACAGAGAGAGAGAGAGTGAGAGTGAGACAAAGTGAGAGAGAGAGAGAGAGACAGAGAGTGAGAGAGAGAGAGACAGAGAGAGTGAGACAGAGAGTGAGAGAGAGAGGGTGAGAGTGAGACAGAGAGTGAGAGAGAGAGAGACAGAGTGAGAGAGAGAGAGACAGAGAGAGTGAGAGAGAGACAAAGAGAGAGAGTGAGAGTGAGACAGAGAGTGAGAGAGAGAGACAGAGTGAGAGAGCGAGACAGAGTGAGAGAGAGAGAGAGAGACAGAGACAGAGAGAGTGAGAGTGAGACAGAGAGTGAGAGAGAGACAGAGAGAGTGAGACAGAGAGTGAGAGAGAGACAAAGAGAGAGAGTGAGAGTGAGACAGAGAGTGAGAGAGAGAGACGGAGAGTGAGAGTGAGACAGAGAGTGAGAGTGAGACAGAGAGTGAGAGAGAGAGACAGAGAGAGAGAGACAGAGAGTGAGACAGAGAGAGAGAGTGAGAGAGAGAGAGTGAGAGAGAGAGAGTGAGAGAGAGACACAGAGAGAGAGTGAGAGTGAGATAGAGAGAGAGACAGAGAGTGAGAGAGAGAGAGACAGAGAGAGACAGAGCGAGTGAGAGTGAGAGAGAGAGAGAGAGAGAGTGAGACAGAGAGTGAGAGAGAGAGACAGAGAGAGAGAGAGAGAGTGAGACAGAGAGTGGGAGAGAGAGAGAGATTGACAGAGAGTGAGAGAGAGAGACAGAGAGAGTGAGACAGAGAGTGAGAGAGAGAGTGAGAGTGAGAGAGAGAGACAGAGAGAGTGAGAAGGGGATCTGACAATAAAGAAAGCATTTCAGTGGGGAAGGAAAACAGAGAGGCACAGAGAGAGAGAGAGAGAGGGTGTGACTGAGAACAAGCTGAGTTACATCTTCCGATTTCCTGTCTGCTCCCAAACACTGGCCACGTGTCCCTGTGTGTGAGTGTACCCTGTGAGTGTGAGTGGGGAGAGCACAAGTGTGAGTGTGTGAGTGAGTGACACACTGTATCCAGCCAGTGACACAGTGTAGCGGGGATTGTAACATTGCCAGTGTAACAGTGTAACCACAAGTTGCCGGGGAGGGAAGGAGGGCCAGGGGAGCCCAGCTCTCAGCCCAGGGTAGCTCAGGGATCCCTCCCCAGCCCCAGCTCCACTCCCGATGGACACCCTCCAGCTCCTGTCCGCCTCCTGCATCGTCTTCACCATCTGGATGTTCGCCACCGGCCTGTGAGTAACCCCCGGGGAACCCCCGGGACTCCCCTCTCGCATTGTTACTAACTCGGCGTCACTTTCCGCTCCACTCCTCCTCCACTCCTCTCCTCCTCCTCCACTCCTCCTCCCCGCCTCCCCCCCGCTCCTCCTCTCCTCCTCCACTCCTCCTACCTCTCCTCCTCTCCGCCTCCCCCCCGCTCCTCCACTCCTCTTCCCCGCTCCTCCTACCTCTCCTCCTCCCCGCTCCTCCTACCTCTCCTCCTCCCCGCCTCCCCCCCGCTCCTCCTCCCCCCTCCGACCTCTCCTCCTCCCTCTCCTCCTCCACTCCTCCTCCCCGCTCCTCCTCCACTCCTCCTCCCCGCTCCTCCTCCCCCCTCCGACCTCTTCTCCTCCCCCCTCCGACCTCTTCTCCTCCTCTCCTCTCCTCCTCCCCCTCCTACCTCTCCTCCTCCACCCTCCTACCCCTCCCTCCCCTCTCCTTGCCCTCCCTCTCTCCCACCCCCGCCCCTCCCCTCCTCCCCCACGCCCCTCCCTCCTCTCTCCCCCCCTCGCCCCTCCCTCCTCTCTCCCCCCCCTCGCCCCTCCCTCCTCTCTCCCCCCCCCACCCCTCCCTCCTCTCTCCCCCCCCACCCCCTCCCTCCTCTCTCCCCCCCACCCCCTCCCTCCTCTCTCCCCCTCCCTCCTCTCTCCCCCTCCCTCCTCTCTCCCCTCCCTCCTCTCTCCCCCTCCCTCCCCCTCCCTCCGCCCCCACCCTCCTCTCTCCGCCCCCACCCCCTCCCTCCTCTCTCCCCGCCCCCACCCCCTCCCTCCTCTCTCCCCGCCCCCACCCCCTCCCTCCTCTCTCCCCGCCCCCACCCCCTCCCTCCTCTCTCCCCGCCCCCACCCCTCCTCTCTCCCCCACCCCCTCCCTCCTCTCTCCCCCACCCCCTCCCTCCTCTCTCCCCGCCCCCCCCCCCTCCCTCCTCTCCCCCCCCACCCCCTCCCTCCTCTCTCCCCCCCATCCCTCCTCCTTCTCCCCCCCACCCCCTCCCTCCTCTCTCCCCCCCCACCCCCTCCCTCCTCTCCCCCCCACCCCCTCCATCCTCTCTCCCCCCCACCCCCTCCATCCTCTCTCCCCCCCCCCACCCCCTCCCTCCTCTCTCCCCCCCCACCCCCTCCCTCCTCTCTCCCCCCCCCACCCCCTCCCTCCTCTCTCCCCCCCCCCCACCCCCTCCCTCCTCTCTCCCCCCCCCCCACCCCCTCCCTCCTCTCTCCCCCCCCACCCCCTCCCCCCTCTCTCCCCCCCCCCCACCCCCTCCCTCCTCTCTCCCCCCCACCCCCTCCCTCCTCTCTCCCCCCC
>NW_027251322.1:5000-53342 GCF_044704955.1 Pristiophorus japonicus
GCTGCCGCCCAACCGACTATTCACCCTTTTTGGGCGGGAATTTTTTCCATTTTTGTCCATTTTTCGGGTTTTTGGTCGGGCTTCAAAAACGGCAGCCCGAGGCCTGGCAGAGGCCGGGGCATGTCCCCGGTCGCGCCAGGCGGCTCGCGCGACCCGATTAGGCCCCGAAAGGAGTCGGGAAATCGGCAGACCTGCCCGAGTTCAGCCCGGGGGAGGCGGGGGGCAGGTCGGTTCGGCTCAAATCATTAACCAAAGCCGAGACTTGGTCTCGCTGGCGCAACCGAAGTGCCAGGCTGGATAACTCATTAACCAGAAGGCGGCTGGAGGCAGGCAGGGCTGATGGCTGAGGCCGGGTGGAGGCCACCCGCGGCCGGGAAAGTCAAAAGTCCCGTTGTGTGGAAGTCTATGAGGTCAGATTCGGCCGCCTTACCGGGCCTGCGGTTGATGGTTTCCCGCTTGGGCAAGCGAGTCGGCCCGGCAAAGTGGCCACTTGCATTTTCTGGCAAGTGTCTGCGAACAACGTTAATGAGTTGAACCTCGGCAATTGTCGGAAGTCCCGATGAAGAAATGAAAATGCCCCTTTTGCGGGGATTTGGATGCTCATGGCCGGCAGCAGGTGGCCCGACGCCCCGCCAACTTGACACTTGTCATTTCTGTCCTTGGGGGTTGGCGGGGTATCTGCACAGAGGTAGGAGGTGGCAGAATCGGAGACTTGGTGAGTTTTCCAAACAAACGTCTCGAGCCTCCAGGTCTGCAGAGACCGACCAGGGCTGCCGCCCAACCGACTATTCACCCTTTTTGGGCGGGAATTTATTCCCTTTTTGCCCATTTTTCGGGTTTTTGGTCGGGCTTCAAAAGCGGCTGCCCGAGGCCTGGCAGAGGCCGGGGCATGGTCCCCGATCGCGCCAGGCGGCTCGCGCGACGCGATTAGGCCCCGAAAGGAGTCGGGAAATCGGCAGACCTGCCCGAGTTCAGCCCGCGGGGGCGGGGGGCAGGTCGGTTCGGCTCAAATCATTAACCAAAGCCGAGACTTGGTCTCGCTGGCGCAACCGAAGTGCCAGGCTGGATAACTCATTAACCAGAAGGCGGCTGGAGGCAGGCAGGGCTGATGGCTGAGGCCGGGTGGAGGCCACCCGCGGCCGGGAAAGTCAAAAGTCCCGTTGTGTGGAAGTCTATGAGGTCAGATTCGGCCGCCTTACCGGGCCTTCGGTTGATGGTTTCCCGCTTGGGCAAGCGAGTCGGCCGGCAAAGTGGCCACTTGCATTTTCTGGCAAGTGTCTGCGAACAACGTTAATGAGTTGAACCTCGGCAATTGTCGGAAGTCCCGATGAAGAAATGAAAATGCCCCTTTTGCGGGGATTTGGATGCTCATGGCCGGCAGCAGGTGGCCCGACGCCCCGCCAACTTGACACTTGTCATTTCTGTCCTTGGGGGTTGGCGGGGTATCTGCACAGAGGTAGGAGGTGGCAGAATCGAGACTTGGTGAGTTTTCCAAACAAACGTCTCGAGCCTCCAGGTCTGCAGAGACCGACCAGGGCTGCCGCCCAACCGACTATTCACCCTTTTTGGGCGGGAATTTATTCCCTTTTTGCCCATTTTTCGGGTTTTTGGTCGGGCTTCAAAAGCGGCTGCCCGAGGCCTGGCAGAGGCCGGGGCATGGGCCCCGATCGCGCCAGGCGGCACGCGCGACCCGATTAGGCCCCGAAAGGAGTCGGGAAATCGGCAGACCTGCCCGACTTCAGCCCGCGGGGGCGGGGGGCAGGTCGGTTCGGCTCAAATCATTAACCAAAGCCGAGACTTGGTCTCGCTGGCGCAACCGAAGTGCCAGGCTGGATAACTCATTAACCAGAAGGCGGCTGGAGGCAGGCAGGGCTGATGGCTGAGGCCGGGTGGAGGCCACCCGCGGCCGGGAAAGTCAAAAGTCCCGTTGTGTGGAAGTCTATGAGGTCAGATTCGGCCGCCTTACCGGGCCTTCGGTTGATGGTTTCCCGCTTGGGCAAGCGAGTCGGCCCGGCAAAGTGGCCACTTGCATTTTCTGGCAAGTGTCTGCGAACAACGTTAATGAGTTGAACCTCGGCAATTGTCGGAAGTCCCGATGAAGAAATGAAAATGCCCCTTTTGCGGGGATTTGGATGCTCATGGCCGGCAGCAGGTGGCCCGACGCCCCGCCAACTTGACACTTGTCATTTCTGTCCTTGGGGGTTGGCGGGGTATCTGCACAGAGGTAGGAGGTGGCAGAATCGAGACTTGGTGAGTTTTCCAAACAAACGTCTCGAGCCTCCAGGTCTGCAGAGACCGACCAGGGCTGCCGCCCAACCGACTATTCACCCTTTTTGGGCGGGAATTTATTCCCTTTTTGCCCATTTTTCGGGTTTTTGGTCGGGCTTCAAAAGCGGCTGCCCGAGGCCTGGCAGAGGCCGGGGCATGGGCCCCGATCGCGCCAGGCGGCACGCGCGACCCGATTAGGCCCCGAAAGGAGTCGGGAAATCGGCAGACCTGCCCGACTTCAGCCCGCGGGGGCGGGGGGCAGGTCGGTTCGGCTCAAATCATTAACCAAAGCCGAGACTTGGTCTCGCTGGCGCAACCGAAGTGCCAGGCTGGATAACTCATTAACCAGAAGGCGGCTGGAGGCAGGCAGGGCTGATGGCTGAGGCCGGGTGGAGGCCACCCGCGGCCGGGAAAGTCAAAAGTCCCGTTGTGTGGAAGTCTATGAGGTCAGATTCGGCCGCCTTACCGGGCCTTCGGTTGATGGTTTCCCGCTTGGGCAAGCGAGTCGGCCCGGCAAAGTGGCCACTTGCATTTTCTGGCAAGTGTCTGCGAACAACGTTAATGAGTTGAACCTTGGAAATTGCCGGAAGTCCCGATGAAGAAATGAAAATGCCCCTTTTGCGGGGATTTGGATGCTCATGGCCGGCAGCAGGTGGCCCGACGCCCCGCCAACTTGACACTTGTCATTTCTGTCCTTGGGGGTTGGCGGGGTATCTGCACAGAGGTAGGAGGTGGCAGAATCGAGACTTGGTGAGTTTTCCAAACAAACGTCTCGAGCCTCCAGGTCTGCAGAGACCGACCAGGGCTGCCGCCCAACCGACTATTCACCCTTTTTGGGCGGGAATTTATTCCCTTTTTGCCCATTTTTCGGGTTTTTGGTCGGGCTTCAAAAGCGGCTGCCCGAGGCCTGGCAGAGGCCGGGGCATGGGCCCCGATCGCGCCAGGTGGCTCGCGCGACCCGATTAGGCCCCGAAAGGAGTCGGGAAATCGGCAGACCTTGCCGAGTTCAGCCCGCGGTGGCGTGGGGCAGGTCGGTTCGGCTCAAATCATTAACCAAAGCCGAGACTTGGTCTCGCTGGCGCAACCGAAGTGCCAGGCTGGATAACTCATTAACCAGAAGGCGGCTGGAGGCAGGCAGGGCTGATGGCTGAGGCCGGGTGGAGGCCACCCGCGGCCGGGAAAGTCAAAAGTCCCGTTGTGTGGAAGTCTATGAGGTCAGATTCGGCCGCCTTACCGGGCCTTCGGTTGATGGTTTCCCGCTTGGGCAAGCGAGTCGGCCCGGCAAAGTGGCCACTTGCATTTTCTGGCAAGTGTCTGCGAACAACGTTAATGAGTTGAACCTTGGAAATTGCCGGAAGTCCCGATGAAGAAATGAAAATGCCCCTTTTGCGGGGATTTGGATGCTCATGGCCGGCAGCAGGTGGCCCGACGCCCCGCCAACTTGACACTTGTCATTTCTGTCCTTGGGGGTTGGCGGGGTATCTGCACAGAGGTAGGAGGTGGCAGAATCGAGACTTGGTGAGTTTTCCAAACAAACGTCTCGAGCCTCCAGGTCTGCAGAGACCGACCAGGGCTGCCGCCCAACCGACTATTCACCCTTTTTGGGCGGGAATTTATTCCCTTTTTGCCCATTTTTCGGGTTTTTGGTCGGGCTTCAAAAGCGGCTGCCCGAGGCCTGGCAGAGGCCGGGGCATGGTCCCCGATCGCGCCAGGCGGCTCGCGCGACCCGATTAGGCCCCGAAAGGAGTCGGGAAATCGGCAGACCTGCCCGAGTTCAGCCCGGGGGGGGCGGGGGGCAGGTCGGTTCGGCTCAAATCATTAACCAAAGCCGAGACTTGGTCTCGCTGGCGCAACCGAAGTGCCAGGCTGGATAACTCATTAACCAGAAGGCGGCTGGAGGCAGGCAGGGCTGATGGCTGAGGCCGGGTGGAGGCCACCCGCGGCCGGGAAAGTCAAAAGTCCCGTTGTGTGGAAGTCTATGAGGTCAGATTCGGCCGCCTTACCGGGCCTTCGGTTGATGGTTTCCCGCTTGGGCAAGCGAGTCGGCCCGGCAAAGTGGCCACTTGCATTTTCTGGCAAGTGTCTGCGAACAACGTTAATGAGTTGAACCTCGGAAATTGCCGGAAGTCCCGATGAAGAAATGAAAATGCCCCTTTTGCGGGGATTTGGATGCTCATGGCCGGCAGCAGGTGGCCCGACGCCCCGCCAACTTGACACTTGTCATTTCTGTCCTTGGGGGTTGGCGGGGTATCTGCACAGAGGTAGGAGGTGGCAGAATCGAGACTTGGTGAGTTTTCCAAACAAACGTCTCGAGCCTCCAGGTCTGCAGAGACCGACCAGGGCTGCCGCCCAACCGACTATTCACCCTTTTTGGGCGGGAATTTATTCCCTTTTTGCCCATTTTCGGGTTTTTGGTCGGGCTTCAAAAGCGGCTGCCCGAGGCCTGGCAGAGGCCGGGGCATGGTCCCCGATCGCGCCAGGCGGCTCGCGCGACCCGATTAGGCCCCAGAAAGGAGTCGGGAAATCGGCAGACCTGCCCGAGTTCAGCCCGGGGGGGGCGGGGGGCAGGTCGGTTCGGCTCAAATCATTAACCAAAGCCGAGACTTGGTCTCGCTGGCGCAACCGAAGTGCCAGGCTGGATAACTCATTAACCAGAAGGCGGCTGGAGGCAGGCAGGGCTGATGGCTGAGGCCGGGTGGAGGCCACCCGCGGCCGGGAAAGTCAAAAGTCCCGTTGTGTGGAAGTCTATGAGGTCAGATTCGGCCGCCTTACCGGGCCTTCGGTTGATGGTTTCCCGCTTGGGCAAGCGAGTCGGCCCGGCAAAGTGGCCACTTGCATTTTCTGGCAAGTGTCTGCGAACAACGTTAATGAGTTGAACCTTGGAAATTGCCGGAAGTCCCGATGAAGAAATGAAAATGCCCCTTTTGCGGGGATTTGGATGCTCATGGCCGGCAGCAGGTGGCCCGACGCCCCGCCAACTTGACACTTGTCATTTCTGTCCTTGGGGGTTGGCGGGGTATCTGCACAGAGGTAGGAGGTGGCAGAATCGAGACTTGGTGAGTTTTCCAAACAAACGTCTCGAGCCTCCAGGTCTGCAGAGACCGACCAGGGCTGCCGCCCAACCGACTATTCACCCTTTTTGGGCGGGAATTTATTCCCTTTTTGCCCATTTTTCGGGTTTTTGGTCGGGCTTCAAAAGCGGCTGCCCGAGGCCTGGCAGAGGCCGGGGCATGGTCCCCGATCGCGCCAGGCGGCTCGCGCGACCCGATTAGGCCCCGAAAGGAGTCGGGAAATCGGCAGACCTGCCCGAGTTCAGCCCGGGGGGGCGGGGGGCAGGTCGGTTCGGCTCAAATCATTAACCAAAGCCGAGACTTGGTCTCGCTGGCGCAACCGAAGTGCCAGGCTGGATAACTCATTAACCAGAAGGCGGCTGGAGGCAGGCAGGGCTGATGGCTGAGGCCGGGTGGAGGCCACCCGCGGCCGGGAAAGTCAAAAGTCCCGTTGTGTGGAAGTCTATGAGGTCAGATTCGGCCGCCTTACCGGGCCTGCGGTTGATGGTTTCCCGCTTGGGCAAGCGAGTCGGCCCGGCAAAGTGGCCACTTGCATTTTCTGGCAAGTGTCTGCGAACAACGTTAATGAGTTGAACCTCGGCAATTGTCGGAAGTCCCGATGAAGAAATGAAAATGCCCCTTTTGCGGGGATTTGGATGCTCATGGCCGGCAGCAGGTGGCCCGACGCCCCGCCAACTTGACACTTGTCATTTCTGTCCTTGGGGGTTGGCGGGGTATCTGCACAGAGGTAGGAGGTGGCAGAATCGAGACTTGGTGAGTTTTCCAAACAAACGTCTCGAGCCTCCAGGTCTGCAGAGACCGACCAGGGCTGCCGCCCAACCGACTATTCACCCTTTTTGGGCGGGAATTTATTCCCTTTTTGCCCATTTTTCGGGTTTTTGGTCGGGCTTCAAAAGCGGCTGCCCGAGGCCTGGCAGAGGCCGGGGCATGGTCCCCGATCGCGCCAGGCGGCTCGCGCGACGCGATTAGGCCCCGAAAGGAGTCGGGAAATCGGCAGACCTGCCCGAGTTCAGCCCGCGGGGGCGGGGGGCAGGTCGGTTCGGCTCAAATCATTAACCAAAGCCGAGACTTGGTCTCGCTGGCGCAACCGAAGTGCCAGGCTGGATAACTCATTAACCAGAAGGCGGCTGGAGGCAGGCAGGGCTGATGGCTGAGGCCGGGTGGAGGCCACCCGCGGCCGGGAAAGTCAAAAGTCCCGTTGTGTGGAAGTCTATGAGGTCAGATTCGGCCGCCTTACCGGGCCTTCGGTTGATGGTTTCCCGCTTGGGCAAGCGAGTCGGCCCGGCAAAGTGGCCACTTGCATTTTCTGGCAAGTGTCTGCGAACAACGTTAATGAGTTGAACCTCGGCAATTGTCGGAAGTCCCGATGAAGAAATGAAAATGCCCCTTTTGCGGGGATTTGGATGCTCATGGCCGGCAGCAGGTGGCCCGACGCCCCGCCAACTTGACACTTGTCATTTCTGTCCTTGGGGGTTGGCGGGGTATCTGCACAGAGGTAGGAGGTGGCAGAATCGAGACTTGGTGAGTTTTCCAAACAAACGTCTCGAGCCTCCAGGTCTGCAGAGACCGACCAGGGCTGCCGCCCAACCGACTATTCACCCTTTTTGGGCGGGAATTTATTCCCTTTTTGCCCATTTTTCGGGTTTTTGGTCGGGCTTCAAAAGCGGCTGCCCGAGGCCTGGCAGAGGCCGGGGCATGGGCCCCGATCGCGCCAGGCGGCACGCGCGACCCGATTAGGCCCCGAAAGGAGTCGGGAAATCGGCAGACCTGCCCGACTTCAGCCCGCGGGGGCGGGGGGCAGGTCGGTTCGGCTCAAATCATTAACCAAAGCCGAGACTTGGTCTCGCTGGCGCAACCGAAGTGCCAGGCTGGATAACTCATTAACCAGAAGGCGGCTGGAGGCAGGCAGGGCTGATGGCTGAGGCCGGGTGGAGGCCACCCGCGGCCGGGAAAGTCAAAAGTCCCGTTGTGTGGAAGTCTATGAGGTCAGATTCGGCCGCCTTACCGGGCCTTCGGTTGATGGTTTCCCGCTTGGGCAAGCGAGTCGGCCCGGCAAAGTGGCCACTTGCATTTTCTGGCAAGTGTCTGCGAACAACGTTAATGAGTTGAACCTCGGCAATTGTCGGAAGTCCCGATGAAGAAATGAAAATGCCCCTTTTGCGGGGATTTGGATGCTCATGGCCGGCAGCAGGTGGCCCGACGCCCCGCCAACTTGACACTTGTCATTTCTGTCCTTGGGGGTTGGCGGGGTATCTGCACAGAGGTAGGAGGTGGCAGAATCGAGACTTGGTGAGTTTTCCAAACAAACGTCTCGAGCCTCCAGGTCTGCAGAGACCGACCAGGGCTGCCGCCCAACCGACTATTCACCCTTTTTGGGCGGGAATTTATTCCCTTTTTGCCCATTTTTCGGGTTTTTGGTCGGGCTTCAAAAGCGGCTGCCCGAGGCCTGGCAGAGGCCGGGGCATGGGCCCCGATCGCGCCAGGCGGCACGCGCGACCCGATTAGGCCCCGAAAGGAGTCGGGAAATCGGCAGACCTGCCCGACTTCAGCCCGCGGGGGCGGGGGGCAGGTCGGTTCGGCTCAAATCATTAACCAAAGCCGAGACTTGGTCTCGCTGGCGCAACCGAAGTGCCAGGCTGGATAACTCATTAACCAGAAGGCGGCTGGAGGCAGGCAGGGCTGATGGCTGAGGCCGGGTGGAGGCCACCCGCGGCCGGGAAAGTCAAAAGTCCCGTTGTGTGGAAGTCTATGAGGTCAGATTCGGCCGCCTTACCGGGCCTTCGGTTGATGGTTTCCCGCTTGGGCAAGCGAGTCGGCCCGGCAAAGTGGCCACTTGCATTTTCTGGCAAGTGTCTGCGAACAACGTTAATGAGTTGAACCTTGGAAATTGCCGGAAGTCCCGATGAAGAAATGAAAATGCCCCTTTTGCGGGGATTTGGATGCTCATGGCCGGCAGCAGGTGGCCCGACGCCCCGCCAACTTGACACTTGTCATTTCTGTCCTTGGGGGTTGGCGGGGTATCTGCACAGAGGTAGGAGGTGGCAGAATCGAGACTTGGTGAGTTTTCCAAACAAACGTCTCGAGCCTCCAGGTCTGCAGAGACCGACCAGGGCTGCCGCCCAACCGACTATTCACCCTTTTTGGGCGGGAATTTATTCCCTTTTTGCCCATTTTTCGGGTTTTTGGTCGGGCTTCAAAAGCGGCTGCCCGAGGCCTGGCAGAGGCCGGGGCATGGGCCCCGATCGCGCCAGGTGGCTCGCGCGACCCGATTAGGCCCCGAAAGGAGTCGGGAAATCGGCAGACCTTGCCGAGTTCAGCCCGCGGTGGCGGGGGGCAGGTCGGTTCGGCTCAAATCATTAACCAAAGCCGAGACTTGGTCTCGCTGGCGCAACCGAAGTGCCAGGCTGGATAACTCATTAACCAGAAGGCGGCTGGAGGCAGGCAGGGCTGATGGCTGAGGCCGGGTGGAGGCCACCCGCGGCCGGGAAAGTCAAAAGTCCCGTTGTGTGGAAGTCTATGAGGTCAGATTCGGCGCCTTACCGGGCCTTCGGTTGATGGTTTCCCGCTTGGGCAAGCGAGTCGGCCCGGCAAAGTGGCCACTTGCATTTTCTGGCAAGTGTCTGCGAACAACGTTAATGAGTTGAACCTTGGAAATTGCCGGAAGTCCCGATGAAGAAATGAAAATGCCCCTTTTGCGGGGATTTGGATGCTCATGGCCGGCAGCAGGTGGCCCGACGCCCCGCCAACTTGACACTTGTCATTTCTGTCCTTGGGGGTTGGCGGGGTATCTGCACAGAGGTAGGAGGTGGCAGAATCGAGACTTGGTGAGTTTTCCAAACAAACGTCTCGAGCCTCCAGGTCTGCAGAGACCGACCAGGGCTGCCGCCCAACCGACTATTCACCCTTTTTGGGCGGGAATTTATTCCCTTTTTGCCCATTTTTCGGGTTTTTTGGTCGGGCTTCAAAAGCGGCTGCCCGAGGCCTGGCAGAGGCCGGGGCATGGTCCCCGATCGCGCCAGGCGGCTCGCGCGACCCGATTAGGCCCCGAAAGGAGTCGGGAAATCGGCAGACCTGCCCGAGTTCAGCCCGGGGGGGGCGGGGGGCAGGTCGGTTCGGCTCAAATCATTAACCAAAGCCGAGACTTGGTCTCGCTGGCGCAACCGAAGTGCCAGGCTGGATAACTCATTAACCAGAAGGCGGCTGGAGGCAGGCAGGGCTGATGGCTGAGGCCGGGTGGAGGCCACCCGCGGCCGGGAAAGTCAAAAGTCCCGTTGTGTGGAAGTCTATGAGGTCAGATTCGGCCGCCTTACCGGGCCTTCGGTTGATGGTTTCCCGCTTGGGCAAGCGAGTCGGCCCGGCAAAGTGGCCACTTGCATTTTCTGGCAAGTGTCTGCGAACAACGTTAATGAGTTGAACCTCGGAAATTGCCGGAAGTCCCGATGAAGAAATGAAAATGCCCCTTTTGCGGGGATTTGGATGCTCATGGCCGGCAGCAGGTGGCCCGACGCCCCGCCAACTTGACACTTGTCATTTCTGTCCTTGGGGGTTGGCGGGGTATCTGCACAGAGGTAGGAGGTGGCAGAATCGAGACTTGGTGAGTTTTCCAAACAAACGTCTCGAGCCTCCAGGTCTGCAGAGACCGACCAGGGCTGCCGCCCAACCGACTATTCACCCTTTTTGGGCGGGAATTTATTCCCTTTTTGCCCATTTTTCGGGTTTTTGGTCGGGCTTCAAAAGCGGCTGCCCGAGGCCTGGCAGAGGCCGGGGCATGGTCCCCGATCGCGCCAGGCGGCTCGCGCGACCCGATTAGGCCCCGAAAGGAGTCGGGAAATCGGCAGACCTGCCCGAGTTCAGCCCGGGGGGGGCGGGGGGCAGGTCGGTTCGGCTCAAATCATTAACCAAAGCCGAGACTTGGTCTCGCTGGCGCAACCGAAGTGCCAGGCTGGATAACTCATTAACCAGAAGGCGGCTGGAGGCAGGCAGGGCTGATGGCTGAGGCCGGGTGGAGGCCACCCGCGGCCGGGAAAGTCAAAAGTCCCGTTGTGTGGAAGTCTATGAGGTCAGATTCGGCCGCCTTACCGGGCCTTCGGTTGATGGTTTCCCGCTTGGGCAAGCGAGTCGGCCCGGCAAAGTGGCCACTTGCATTTTCTGGCAAGTGTCTGCGAACAACGTTAATGAGTTGAACCTTGGAAATTGCCGGAAGTCCCGATGAAGAAATGAAAATGCCCCTTTTGCGGGGATTTGGATGCTCATGGCCGGCAGCAGGTGGCCCGACGCCCCGCCAACTTGACACTTGTCATTTCTGTCCTTGGGGGTTGGCGGGGTATCTGCACAGAGGTAGGAGGTGGCAGAATCGAGACTTGGTGAGTTTTCCAAACAAACGTCTCGAGCCTCCAGGTCTGCAGAGACCGACCAGGGCTGCCGCCCAACCGACTATTCACCCTTTTTGGGCGGGAATTTATTCCCTTTTTGCCCATTTTTCGGGTTTTTGGTCGGGCTTCAAAAGCGGCTGCCCGAGGCCTGGCAGAGGCCGGGGCATGGTCCCCGATCGCGCCAGGCGGCTCGCGCGACCCGATTAGGCCCCGAAAGGAGTCGGGAAATCGGCAGACCTGCCCGAGTTCAGCCCGGGGGGGGCGGGGGGCAGGTCGGTTCGGCTCAAATCATTAACCAAAGCCGAGACTTGGTCTCGCTGGCGCAACCGAAGTGCCAGGCTGGATAACTCATTAACCAGAAGGCGGCTGGAGGCAGGCAGGGCTGATGGCTGAGGCCGGGTGGAGGCCACCCGCGGCCGGGAAAGTCAAAAGTCCCGTTGTGTGGAAGTCTATGAGGTCAGATTCGGCCGCCTTACCGGGCCTGCGGTTGATGGTTTCCCGCTTGGGCAAGCGAGTCGGCCCGGCAAAGTGGCCACTTGCATTTTCTGGCAAGTGTCTGCGAACAACGTTAATGAGTTGAACCTCGGCAATTGTCGGAAGTCCCGATGAAGAAATGAAAATGCCCCTTTTGCGGGGATTTGGATGCTCATGGCCGGCAGCAGGTGGCCCGACGCCCCGCCAACTTGACACTTGTCATTTCTGTCCTTGGGGGTTGGCGGGGTATCTGCACAGAGGTAGGAGGTGGCAGAATCGAGACTTGGTGAGTTTTCCAAACAAACGTCTCGAGCCTCCAGGTCTGCAGAGACCGACCAGGGCTGCCGCCCAACCGACTATTCACCCTTTTTGGGCGGGAATTTATTCCCTTTTTGCCCATTTTTCGGGTTTTTGGTCGGGCTTCAAAAGCGGCTGCCCGAGGCCTGGCAGAGGCCGGGGCATGGTCCCCGATCGCGCCAGGCGGCTCGCGCGACGCGATTAGGCCCCGAAAGGAGTCGGGAAATCGGCAGACCTGCCCGAGTTCAGCCCGCGGGGGCGGGGGGCAGGTCGGTTCGGCTCAAATCATTAACCAAAGCCGAGACTTGGTCTCGCTGGCGCAACCGAAGTGCCAGGCTGGATAACTCATTAACCAGAAGGCGGCTGGAGGCAGGCAGGGCTGATGGCTGAGGCCGGGTGGAGGCCACCCGCGGCCGGGAAAGTCAAAAGTCCCGTTGTGTGGAAGTCTATGAGGTCAGATTCGGCCGCCTTACCGGGCCTTCGGTTGATGGTTTCCCAGCTTGGGCAAGCGAGTCGGCCCGGCAAAGTGGCCACTTGCATTTTCTGGCAAGTGTCTGCGAACAACGTTAATGAGTTGAACCTCGGCAATTGTCGGAAGTCCCGATGAAGAAATGAAAATGCCCCTTTTGCGGGGATTTGGATGCTCATGGCCGGCAGCAGGTGGCCCGACGCCCCGCCAACTTGACACTTGTCATTTCTGTCCTTGGGGGTTGGCGGGGTATCTGCACAGAGGTAGGAGGTGGCAGAATCGAGACTTGGTGAGTTTTCCAAACAAACGTCTCGAGCCTCCAGGTCTGCAGAGACCGACCAGGGCTGCCGCCCAACCGACTATTCACCCTTTTTGGGCGGGAATTTATTCCCTTTTTGCCCATTTTTCGGGTTTTTGGTCGGGCTTCAAAAGCGGCTGCCCGAGGCCTGGCAGAGGCCGGGGCATGGGCCCCGATCGCGCCAGGCGGCACGCGCGACCCGATTAGGCCCCGAAAGGAGTCGGGAAATCGGCAGACCTGCCCGACTTCAGCCCGCGGGGGCGGGGGGCAGGTCGGTTCGGCTCAAATCATTAACCAAAGCCGAGACTTGGTCTCGCTGGCGCAACCGAAGTGCCAGGCTGGATAACTCATTAACCAGAAGGCGGCTGGAGGCAGGCAGGGCTGATGGCTGAGGCCGGGTGGAGGCCACCCGCGGCCGGGAAAGTCAAAAGTCCCGTTGTGTGGAAGTCTATGAGGTCAGATTCGGCCGCCTTACCGGGCCTTCGGTTGATGGTTTCCCGCTTGGGCAAGCGAGTCGGCCCGGCAAAGTGGCCACTTGCATTTTCTGGCAAGTGTCTGCGAACAACGTTAATGAGTTGAACCTCGGCAATTGTCGGAAGTCCCGATGAAGAAATGAAAATGCCCCTTTTGCGGGGATTTGGATGCTCATGGCCGGCAGCAGGTGGCCCGACGCCCCGCCAACTTGACACTTGTCATTTCTGTCCTTGGGGGTTGGCGGGGTATCTGCACAGAGGTAGGAGGTGGCAGAATCGAGACTTGGTGAGTTTTCCAAACAAACGTCTCGAGCCTCCAGGTCTGCAGAGACCGACCAGGGCTGCCGCCCAACCGACTATTCACCCTTTTTGGGCGGGAATTTATTCCCTTTTTGCCCATTTTTCGGGTTTTTGGTCGGGCTTCAAAAGCGGCTGCCCGAGGCCTGGCAGAGGCCGGGGCATGGGCCCCGATCGCGCCAGGCGGCACGCGCGACCCGATTAGGCCCCGAAAGGAGTCGGGAAATCGGCAGACCTGCCCGACTTCAGCCCGCGGGGGCGGGGGGCAGGTCGGTTCGGCTCAAATCATTAACCAAAGCCGAGACTTGGTCTCGCTGGCGCAACCGAAGTGCCAGGCTGGATAACTCATTAACCAGAAGGCGGCTGGAGGCAGGCAGGGCTGATGGCTGAGGCCGGGTGGAGGCCACCCGCGGCCGGGAAAGTCAAAAGTCCCGTTGTGTGGAAGTCTATGAGGTCAGATTCGGCCGCCTTACCGGGCCTTCGGTTGATGGTTTCCCGCTTGGGCAAGCGAGTCGGCCCGGCAAAGTGGCCACTTGCATTTTCTGGCAAGTGTCTGCGAACAACGTTAATGAGTTGAACCTTGGAAATTGCCGGAAGTCCCGATGAAGAAATGAAAATGCCCCTTTTGCGGGGATTTGGATGCTCATGGCCGGCAGCAGGTGGCCCGACGCCCCGCCAACTTGACACTTGTCATTTCTGTCCTTGGGGGTTGGCGGGGTATCTGCACAGAGGTAGGAGGTGGCAGAATCGAGACTTGGTGAGTTTTCCAAACAAACGTCTCGAGCCTCCAGGTCTGCAGAGACCGACCAGGGCTGCCGCCCAACCGACTATTCACCCTTTTTGGGCGGGAATTTATTCCCTTTTTGCCCATTTTTCGGGTTTTTGGTCGGGCTTCAAAAGCGGCTGCCCGAGGCCTGGCAGAGGCCGGGGCATGGGCCCCGATCGCGCCAGGTGGCTCGCGCGACCCGATTAGGCCCCGAAAGGAGTCGGGAAATCGGCAGACCTTGCCGAGTTCAGCCCGCGGTGGCGGGGGGCAGGTCGGTTCGGCTCAAATCATTAACCAAAGCCGAGACTTGGTCTCGCTGGCGCAACCGAAGTGCCAGGCTGGATAACTCATTAACCAGAAGGCGGCTGGAGGCAGGCAGGGCTGATGGCTGAGGCCGGGTGGAGGCCACCCGCGGCCGGGAAAGTCAAAAGTCCCGTTGTGTGGAAGTCTATGAGGTCAGATTCGGCCGCCTTACCGGGCCTTCGGTTGATGGTTTCCCGCTTGGGCAAGCGAGTCGGCCCGGCAAAGTGGCCACTTGCATTTTCTGGCAAGTGTCTGCGAACAACGTTAATGAGTTGAACCTTGGAAATTGCCGGAAGTCCCGATGAAGAAATGAAAATGCCCCTTTTGCGGGGATTTGGATGCTCATGGCCGGCAGCAGGTGGCCCGACGCCCCGCCAACTTGACACTTGTCATTTCTGTCCTTGGGGGTTGGCGGGGTATCTGCACAGAGGTAGGAGGTGGCAGAATCGAGACTTGGTGAGTTTTCCAAACAAACGTCTCGAGCCTCCAGGTCTGCAGAGACCGACCAGGGCTGCCGCCCAACCGACTATTCACCCTTTTTGGGCGGGAATTTATTCCCTTTTTGCCCATTTTTCGGGTTTTTGGTCGGGCTTCAAAAGCGGCTGCCCGAGGCCTGGCAGAGGCCGGGGCATGGTCCCCGATCGCGCCAGGCGGCTCGCGCGACCCGATTAGGCCCCGAAAGGAGTCGGGAAATCGGCAGACCTGCCCGAGTTCAGCCCGGGGGGGGCGGGGGGCAGGTCGGTTCGGCTCAAATCATTAACCAAAGCCGAGACTTGGTCTCGCTGGCGCAACCGAAGTGCCAGGCTGGATAACTCATTAACCAGAAGGCGGCTGGAGGCAGGCAGGGCTGATGGCTGAGGCCGGGTGGAGGCCACCCGCGGCCGGGAAAGTCAAAAGTCCCGTTGTGTGGAAGTCTATGAGGTCAGATTCGGCCGCCTTACCGGGCCTTCGGTTGATGGTTTCCCGCTTGGGCAAGCGAGTCGGCCCGGCAAAGTGGCCACTTGCATTTTCTGGCAAGTGTCTGCGAACAACGTTAATGAGTTGAACCTCGGAAATTGCCGGAAGTCCCGATGAAGAAATGAAAATGCCCCTTTTGCGGGGATTTGGATGCTCATGGCCGGCAGCAGGTGGCCCGACGCCCCGCCAACTTGACACTTGTCATTTCTGTCCTTGGGGGTTGGCGGGGTATCTGCACAGAGGTAGGAGGTGGCAGAATCGAGACTTGGTGAGTTTTCCAAACAAACGTCTCGAGCCTCCAGGTCTGCAGAGACCGACCAGGGCTGCCGCCCAACCGACTATTCACCCTTTTTGGGCGGGAATTTATTCCCTTTTTGCCCATTTTTCGGGTTTTTGGTCGGGCTTCAAAAGCGGCTGCCCGAGGCCTGGCAGAGGCCGGGGCATGGTCCCCGATCGCGCCAGGCGGCTCGCGCGACCCGATTAGGCCCCGAAAGGAGTCGGGAAATCGGCAGACCTGCCCGAGTTCAGCCCGGGGGGGGCGGGGGGCAGGTCGGTTCGGCTCAAATCATTAACCAAAGCCGAGACTTGGTCTCGCTGGCGCAACCGAAGTGCCAGGCTGGATAACTCATTAACCAGAAGGCGGCTGGAGGCAGGCAGGGCTGATGGCTGAGGCCGGGTGGAGGCCACCCGCGGCCGGGAAAGTCAAAAGTCCCGTTGTGTGGAAGTCTATGAGGTCAGATTCGGCCGCCTTACCGGGCCTTCGGTTGATGGTTTCCCGCTTGGGCAAGCGAGTCGGCCCGGCAAAGTGGCCACTTGCATTTTCTGGCAAGTGTCTGCGAACAACGTTAATGAGTTGAACCTTGGAAATTGCCGGAAGTCCCGATGAAGAAATGAAAATGCCCCTTTTGCGGGGATTTGGATGCTCATGGCCGGCAGCAGGTGGCCCGACGCCCCGCCAACTTGACACTTGTCATTTCTGTCCTTGGGGGTTGGCGGGGTATCTGCACAGAGGTAGGAGGTGGCAGAATCGAGACTTGGTGAGTTTTCCAAACAAACGTCTCGAGCCTCCAGGTCTGCAGAGACCGACCAGGGCTGCCGCCCAACCGACTATTCACCCTTTTTGGGCGGGAATTTATTCCCTTTTTGCCCATTTTTCGGGTTTTTGGTCGGGCTTCAAAAGCGGCTGCCCGAGGCCTGGCAGAGGCCGGGGCATGGTCCCCGATCGCGCCAGGCGGCTCGCGCGACGCGATTAGGCCCCGAAAGGAGTCGGGAAATCGGCAGACCTGCCCGAGTTCAGCCCGCGGGGGCGGGGGGCAGGTCGGTTCGGCTCAAATCATTAACCAAAGCCGAGACTTGGTCTCGCTGGCGCAACCGAAGTGCCAGGCTGGATAACTCATTAACCAGAAGGCGGCTGGAGGCAGGCAGGGCTGATGGCTGAGGCCGGGTGGAGGCCACCCGCGGCCGGGAAAGTCAAAAGTCCCGTTGTGTGGAAGTCTATGAGGTCAGATTCGGCCGCCTTACCGGGCCTTCGGTTGATGGTTTCCCGCTTGGGCAAGCGAGTCGGCCCGGCAAAGTGGCCACTTGCATTTTCTGGCAAGTGTCTGCGAACAACGTTAATGAGTTGAACCTCGGCAATTGTCGGAAGTCCCGATGAAGAAATGAAAATGCCCCTTTTGCGGGGATTTGGATGCTCATGGCCGGCAGCAGGTGGCCCGACGCCCCGCCAACTTGACACTTGTCATTTCTGTCCTTGGGGGTTGGCGGGGTATCTGCACAGAGGTAGGAGGTGGCAGAATCGAGACTTGGTGAGTTTTCCAAACAAACGTCTCGAGCCTCCAGGTCTGCAGAGACCGACCAGGGCTGCCGCCCAACCGACTATTCACCCTTTTTGGGCGGGAATTTATTCCCTTTTTGCCCATTTTTCGGGTTTTTGGTCGGGCTTCAAAAGCGGCTGCCCGAGGCCTGGCAGAGGCCGGGGCATGGTCCCCGATCGCGCCAGGCGGCTCGCGCGACGCGATTAGGCCCCGAAAGGAGTCGGGAAATCGGCAGACCTGCCCGAGTTCAGCCCGCGGGGGCGGGGGGCAGGTCGGTTCGGCTCAAATCATTAACCAAAGCCGAGACTTGGTCTCGCTGGCGCAACCGAAGTGCCAGGCTGGATAACTCATTAACCAGAAGGCGGCTGGAGGCAGGCAGGGCTGATGGCTGAGGCCGGGTGGAGGCCACCCGCGGCCGGGAAAGTCAAAAGTCCCGTTGTGTGGAAGTCTATGAGGTCAGATTCGGCCGCCTTACCGGGCCTTCGGTTGATGGTTTCCCGCTTGGGCAAGCGAGTCGGCCCGGCAAAGTGGCCACTTGCATTTTCTGGCAAGTGTCTGCGAACAACGTTAATGAGTTGAACCTCGGCAATTGTCGGAAGTCCCGATGAAGAAATGAAAATGCCCCTTTTGCGGGGATTTGGATGCTCATGGCCGGCAGCAGGTGGCCCGACGCCCCGCCAACTTGACACTTGTCATTTCTGTCCTTGGGGGTTGGCGGGGTATCTGCACAGAGGTAGGAGGTGGCAGAATCGAGACTTGGTGAGTTTTCCAAACAAACGTCTCGAGCCTCCAGGTCTGCAGAGACCGACCAGGGCTGCCGCCCAACCGACTATTCACCCTTTTTGGGCGGGAATTTATTCCCTTTTTGCCCATTTTTCGGGTTTTTGGTCGGGCTTCAAAAGCGGCTGCCCGAGGCCTGGCAGAGGCCGGGGCATGGGCCCCGATCGCGCCAGGCGGCACGCGCGACCCGATTAGGCCCCGAAAGGAGTCGGGAAATCGGCAGACCTGCCCGACTTCAGCCCGCGGGGGCGGGGGGCAGGTCGGTTCGGCTCAAATCATTAACCAAAGCCGAGACTTGGTCTCGCTGGCGCAACCGAAGTGCCAGGCTGGATAACTCATTAACCAGAAGGCGGCTGGAGGCAGGCAGGGCTGATGGCTGAGGCCGGGTGGAGGCCACCCGCGGCCGGGAAAGTCAAAAGTCCCGTTGTGTGGAAGTCTATGAGGTCAGATTCGGCCGCCTTACCGGGCCTTCGGTTGATGGTTTCCCGCTTGGGCAAGCGAGTCGGCCCGGCAAAGTGGCCACTTGCATTTTCTGGCAAGTGTCTGCGAACAACGTTAATGAGTTGAACCTCGGCAATTGTCGGAAGTCCCGATGAAGAAATGAAAATGCCCCTTTTGCGGGGATTTGGATGCTCATGGCCGGCAGCAGGTGGCCCGACGCCCCGCCAACTTGACACTTGTCATTTCTGTCCTTGGGGGTTGGCGGGGTATCTGCACAGAGGTAGGAGGTGGCAGAATCGAGACTTGGTGAGTTTTCCAAACAAACGTCTCGAGCCTCCAGGTCTGCAGAGACCGACCAGGGCTGCCGCCCAACCGACTATTCACCCTTTTTGGGCGGGAATTTATTCCCTTTTTGCCCATTTTTCGGGTTTTTGGTCGGGCTTCAAAAGCGGCTGCCCGAGGCCTGGCAGAGGCCGGGGCATGGGCCCCGATCGCGCCAGGCGGCACGCGCGACCCGATTAGGCCCCGAAAGGAGTCGGGAAATCGGCAGACCTGCCCGACTTCAGCCCGCGGGGGCGGGGGGCAGGTCGGTTCGGCTCAAATCATTAACCAAAGCCGAGACTTGGTCTCGCTGGCGCAACCGAAGTGCCAGGCTGGATAACTCATTAACCAGAAGGCGGCTGGAGGCAGGCAGGGCTGATGGCTGAGGCCGGGTGGAGGCCACCCGCGGCCGGGAAAGTCAAAAGTCCCGTTGTGTGGAAGTCTATGAGGTCAGATTCGGCCGCCTTACCGGGCCTTCGGTTGATGGTTTCCCGCTTGGGCAAGCGAGTCGGCCCGGCAAAGTGGCCACTTGCATTTTCTGGCAAGTGTCTGCGAACAACGTTAATGAGTTGAACCTTGGAAATTGCCGGAAGTCCCGATGAAGAAATGAAAATGCCCCTTTTGCGGGGATTTGGATGCTCATGGCCGGCAGCAGGTGGCCCGACGCCCCGCCAATTTGACACTTGTCATTTCTGTCCTTGGGGGTTGGCGGGGTATCTGCACAGAGGTAGGAGGTGGCAGAATCGAGACTTGGTGAGTTTTCCAAACAAACGTCTCGAGCCTCCAGGTCTGCAGAGACCGACCAGGGCTGCCGCCCAACCGACTATTCACCCTTTTTGGGCGGGAATTTATTCCCTTTTTGCCCATTTTTCGGGTTTTTGGTCGGGCTTCAAAAGCGGCTGCCCGAGGCCTGGCAGAGGCCGGGGCATGGGCCCCGATCGCGCCAGGTGGCTCGCGCGACCCGATTAGGCCCCGAAAGGAGTCGGGAAATCGGCAGACCTTGCCGAGTTCAGCCCGCGGTGGCGTGGGGCAGGTCGGTTCGGCTCAAATCATTAACCAAAGCCGAGACTTGGTCTCGCTGGCGCAACCGAAGTGCCAGGCTGGATAACTCATTAACCAGAAGGCGGCTGGAGGCAGGCAGGGCTGATGGCTGAGGCCGGGTGGAGGCCACCCGCGGCCGGGAAAGTCAAAAGTCCCGTTGTGTGGAAGTCTATGAGGTCAGATTCGGCCGCCTTACCGGGCCTTCGGTTGATGGTTTCCCGCTTGGGCAAGCGAGTCGGCCCGGCAAAGTGGCCACTTGCATTTTCTGGCAAGTGTCTGCGAACAACGTTAATGAGTTGAACCTTGGAAATTGCCGGAAGTCCCGATGAAGAAATGAAAATGCCCCTTTTGCGGGGATTTGGATGCTCATGGCCGGCAGCAGGTGGCCCGACGCCCCGCCAACTTGACACTTGTCATTTCTGTCCTTGGGGGTTGGCGGGGTATCTGCACAGAGGTAGGAGGTGGCAGAATCGAGACTTGGTGAGTTTTCCAAACAAACGTCTCGAGCCTCCAGGTCTGCAGAGACCGACCAGGGCTGCCGCCCAACCGACTATTCACCCTTTTTGGGCGGGAATTTATTCCCTTTTTGCCCATTTTTCGGGTTTTTGGTCGGGCTTCAAAAGCGGCTGCCCGAGGCCTGGCAGAGGCCGGGGCATGGTCCCCGATCGCGCCAGGCGGCTCGCGCGACCCGATTAGGCCCCGAAAGGAGTCGGGAAATCGGCAGACCTGCCCGAGTTCAGCCCGGGGGGGGCGGGGGGCAGGTCGGTTCGGCTCAAATCATTAACCAAAGCCGAGACTTGGTCTCGCTGGCGCAACCGAAGTGCCAGGCTGGATAACTCATTAACCAGAAGGCGGCTGGAGGCAGGCAGGGCTGATGGCTGAGGCCGGGTGGAGGCCACCCGCGGCCGGGAAAGTCAAAAGTCCCGTTGTGTGGAAGTCTATGAGGTCAGATTCGGCCGCCTTACCGGGCCTTCGGTTGATGGTTTCCCGCTTGGGCAAGCGAGTCGGCCCGGCAAAGTGGCCACTTGCATTTTCTGGCAAGTGTCTGCGAACAACGTTAATGAGTTGAACCTCGGAAATTGCCGGAAGTCCCGATGAAGAAATGAAAATGCCCCTTTTGCGGGGATTTGGATGCTCATGGCCGGCAGCAGGTGGCCCGACGCCCCGCCAACTTGACACTTGTCATTTCTGTCCTTGGGGGTTGGCGGGGTATCTGCACAGAGGTAGGAGGTGGCAGAATCGAGACTTGGTGAGTTTTCCAAACAAACGTCTCGAGCCTCCAGGTCTGCAGAGACCGACCAGGGCTGCCGCCCAACCGACTATTCACCCTTTTTGGGCGGGAATTTATTCCCTTTTTGCCCATTTTTCGGGTTTTTGGTCGGGCTTCAAAAGCGGCTGCCCGAGGCCTGGCAGAGGCCGGGGCATGGTCCCCGATCGCGCCAGGCGGCTCGCGCGACCCGATTAGGCCCCGAAAGGAGTCGGGAAATCGGCAGACCTGCCCGAGTTCAGCCCGGGGGGGGCGGGGGGCAGGTCGGTTCGGCTCAAATCATTAACCAAAGCCGAGACTTGGTCTCGCTGGCGCAACCGAAGTGCCAGGCTGGATAACTCATTAACCAGAAGGCGGCTGGAGGCAGGCAGGGCTGATGGCTGAGGCCGGGTGGAGGCCACCCGCGGCCGGGAAAGTCAAAAGTCCCGTTGTGTGGAAGTCTATGAGGTCAGATTCGGCCGCCTTACCGGGCCTTCGGTTGATGGTTTCCCGCTTGGGCAAGCGAGTCGGCCCGGCAAAGTGGCCACTTGCATTTTCTGGCAAGTGTCTGCGAACAACGTTAATGAGTTGAACCTTGGAAATTGCCGGAAGTCCCGATGAAGAAATGAAAATGCCCCTTTTGCGGGGATTTGGATGCTCATGGCCGGCAGCAGGTGGCCCGACGCCCCGCCAACTTGACACTTGTCATTTCTGTCCTTGGGGGTTGGCGGGGTATCTGCACAGAGGTAGGAGGTGGCAGAATCGAGACTTGGTGAGTTTTCCAAACAAACGTCTCGAGCCTCCAGGTCTGCAGAGACCGACCAGGGCTGCCGCCCAACCGACTATTCACCCTTTTTGGGCGGGAATTTATTCCCTTTTTGCCCATTTTTCGGGTTTTTGGTCGGGCTTCAAAAGCGGCTGCCCGAGGCCTGGCAGAGGCCGGGGCATGGTCCCCGATCGCGCCAGGCGGCTCGCGCGACCCGATTAGGCCCCGAAAGGAGTCGGGAAATCGGCAGACCTGCCCGAGTTCAGCCCGGGGGGGGCGGGGGGCAGGTCGGTTCGGCTCAAATCATTAACCAAAGCCGAGACTTGGTCTCGCTGGCGCAACCGAAGTGCCAGGCTGGATAACTCATTAACCAGAAGGCGGCTGGAGGCAGGCAGGGCTGATGGCTGAGGCCGGGTGGAGGCCACCCGCGGCCGGGAAAGTCAAAAGTCCCGTTGTGTGGAAGTCTATGAGGTCAGATTCGGCCGCCTTACCGGGCCTGCGGTTGATGGTTTCCCGCTTGGGCAAGCGAGTCGGCCCGGCAAAGTGGCCACTTGCATTTTCTGGCAAGTGTCTGCGAACAACGTTAATGAGTTGAACCTCGGCAATTGTCGGAAGTCCCGATGAAGAAATGAAAATGCCCCTTTTGCGGGGATTTGGATGCTCATGGCCGGCAGCAGGTGGCCCGACGCCCCGCCAACTTGACACTTGTCATTTCTGTCCTTGGGGGTTGGCGGGGTATCTGCACAGAGGTAGGAGGTGGCAGAATCGAGACTTGGTGAGTTTTCCAAACAAACGTCTCGAGCCTCCAGGTCTGCAGAGACCGACCAGGGCTGCCGCCCAACCGACTATTCACCCTTTTTGGGCGGGAATTTATTCCCTTTTTGCCCATTTTTCGGGTTTTTGGTCGGGCTTCAAAAGCGGCTGCCCGAGGCCTGGCAGAGGCCGGGGCATGGTCCCCGATCGCGCCAGGCGGCTCGCGCGACGCGATTAGGCCCCGAAAGGAGTCGGGAAATCGGCAGACCTGCCCGAGTTCAGCCCGCGGGGGCGGGGGGCAGGTCGGTTCGGCTCAAATCATTAACCAAAGCCGAGACTTGGTCTCGCTGGCGCAACCGAAGTGCCAGGCTGGATAACTCATTAACCAGAAGGCGGCTGGAGGCAGGCAGGGCTGATGGCTGAGGCCGGGTGGAGGCCACCCGCGGCCGGGAAAGTCAAAAGTCCCGTTGTGTGGAAGTCTATGAGGTCAGATTCGGCCGCCTTACCGGGCCTTCGGTTGATGGTTTCCCGCTTGGGCAAGCGAGTCGGCCCGGCAAAGTGGCCACTTGCATTTTCTGGCAAGTGTCTGCGAACAACGTTAATGAGTTGAACCTCGGCAATTGTCGGAAGTCCCGATGAAGAAATGAAAATGCCCCTTTTGCGGGGATTTGGATGCTCATGGCCGGCAGCAGGTGGCCCGACGCCCCGCCAACTTGACACTTGTCATTTCTGTCCTTGGGGGTTGGCGGGGTATCTGCACAGAGGTAGGAGGTGGCAGAATCGAGACTTGGTGAGTTTTCCAAACAAACGTCTCGAGCCTCCAGGTCTGCAGAGACCGACCAGGGCTGCCGCCCAACCGACTATTCACCCTTTTTGGGCGGGAATTTATTCCCTTTTTGCCCATTTTTCGGGTTTTTGGTCGGGCTTCAAAAGCGGCTGCCCGAGGCCTGGCAGAGGCCGGGGCATGGGCCCCGATCGCGCCAGGCGGCACGCGCGACCCGATTAGGCCCCGAAAGGAGTCGGGAAATCGGCAGACCTGCCCGACTTCAGCCCGCGGGGGCGGGGGGCAGGTCGGTTCGGCTCAAATCATTAACCAAAGCCGAGACTTGGTCTCGCTGGCGCAACCGAAGTGCCAGGCTGGATAACTCATTAACCAGAAGGCGGCTGGAGGCAGGCAGGGCTGATGGCTGAGGCCGGGTGGAGGCCACCCGCGGCCGGGAAAGTCAAAAGTCCCGTTGTGTGGAAGTCTATGAGGTCAGATTCGGCCGCCTTACCGGGCCTTCGGTTGATGGTTTCCCGCTTGGGCAAGCGAGTCGGCCCGGCAAAGTGGCCACTTGCATTTTCTGGCAAGTGTCTGCGAACAACGTTAATGAGTTGAACCTCGGCAATTGTCGGAAGTCCCGATGAAGAAATGAAAATGCCCCTTTTGCGGGGATTTGGATGCTCATGGCCGGCAGCAGGTGGCCCGACGCCCCGCCAACTTGACACTTGTCATTTCTGTCCTTGGGGGTTGGCGGGGTATCTGCACAGAGGTAGGAGGTGGCAGAATCGAGACTTGGTGAGTTTTCCAAACAAACGTCTCGAGCCTCCAGGTCTGCAGAGACCGACCAGGGCTGCCGCCCAACCGACTATTCACCCTTTTTGGGCGGGAATTTATTCCCTTTTTGCCCATTTTTCGGGTTTTTGGTCGGGCTTCAAAAGCGGCTGCCCGAGGCCTGGCAGAGGCCGGGGCATGGGCCCCGATCGCGCCAGGCGGCACGCGCGACCCGATTAGGCCCCGAAAGGAGTCGGGAAATCGGCAGACCTGCCCGACTTCAGCCCGCGGGGGCGGGGGGCAGGTCGGTTCGGCTCAAATCATTAACCAAAGCCGAGACTTGGTCTCGCTGGCGCAACCGAAGTGCCAGGCTGGATAACTCATTAACCAGAAGGCGGCTGGAGGCAGGCAGGGCTGATGGCTGAGGCCGGGTGGAGGCCACCCGCGGCCGGGAAAGTCAAAAGTCCCGTTGTGTGGAAGTCTATGAGGTCAGATTCGGCCGCCTTACCGGGCCTTCGGTTGATGGTTTCCCGCTTGGGCAAGCGAGTCGGCCCGGCAAAGTGGCCACTTGCATTTTCTGGCAAGTGTCTGCGAACAACGTTAATGAGTTGAACCTTGGAAATTGCCGGAAGTCCCGATGAAGAAATGAAAATGCCCCTTTTGCGGGGATTTGGATGCTCATGGCCGGCAGCAGGTGGCCCGACGCCCCGCCAACTTGACACTTGTCATTTCTGTCCTTGGGGGTTGGCGGGGTATCTGCACAGAGGTAGGAGGTGGCAGAATCGAGACTTGGTGAGTTTTCCAAACAAACGTCTCGAGCCTCCAGGTCTGCAGAGACCGACCAGGGCTGCCGCCCAACCGACTATTCACCCTTTTTGGGCGGGAATTTATTCCCTTTTTGCCCATTTTTCGGGTTTTTGGTCGGGCTTCAAAAGCGGCTGCCCGAGGCCTGGCAGAGGCCGGGGCATGGGCCCCGATCGCGCCAGGTGGCTCGCGCGACCCGATTAGGCCCCGAAAGGAGTCGGGAAATCGGCAGACCTTGCCGAGTTCAGCCCGCGGTGGCGGGGGGCAGGTCGGTTCGGCTCAAATCATTAACCAAAGCCGAGACTTGGTCTCGCTGGCGCAACCGAAGTGCCAGGCTGGATAACTCATTAACCAGAAGGCGGCTGGAGGCAGGCAGGGCTGATGGCTGAGGCCGGGTGGAGGCCACCCGCGGCCGGGAAAGTCAAAAGTCCCGTTGTGTGGAAGTCTATGAGGTCAGATTCGGCCGCCTTACCGGGCCTTCGGTTGATGGTTTCCCGCTTGGGCAAGCGAGTCGGCCCGGCAAAGTGGCCACTTGCATTTTCTGGCAAGTGTCTGCGAACAACGTTAATGAGTTGAACCTTGGAAATTGCCGGAAGTCCCGATGAAGAAATGAAAATGCCCCTTTTGCGGGGATTTGGATGCTCATGGCCGGCAGCAGGTGGCCCGACGCCCCGCCAACTTGACACTTGTCATTTCTGTCCTTGGGGGTTGGCGGGGTATCTGCACAGAGGTAGGAGGTGGCAGAATCGAGACTTGGTGAGTTTTCCAAACAAACGTCTCGAGCCTCCAGGTCTGCAGAGACCGACCAGGGCTGCCGCCCAACCGACTATTCACCCTTTTTGGGCGGGAATTTATTCCCTTTTTGCCCATTTTTCGGGTTTTTGGTCGGGCTTCAAAAGCGGCTGCCCGAGGCCTGGCAGAGGCCGGGGCATGGTCCCCGATCGCGCCAGGCGGCTCGCGCGACCCGATTAGGCCCCGAAAGGAGTCGGGAAATCGGCAGACCTGCCCGAGTTCAGCCCGGGGGGGCGGGGGGCAGGTCGGTTCGGCTCAAATCATTAACCAAAGCCGAGACTTGGTCTCGCTGGCGCAACCGAAGTGCCAGGCTGGATAACTCATTAACCAGAAGGCGGCTGGAGGCAGGCAGGGCTGATGGCTGAGGCCGGGTGGAGGCCACCCGCGGCCGGGAAAGTCAAAAGTCCCGTTGTGTGGAAGTCTATGAGGTCAGATTCGGCCGCCTTACCGGGCCTTCGGTTGATGGTTTCCCGCTTGGGCAAGCGAGTCGGCCCGGCAAAGTGGCCACTTGCATTTTCTGGCAAGTGTCTGCGAACAACGTTAATGAGTTGAACCTCGGAAATTGCCGGAAGTCCCGATGAAGAAATGAAAATGCCCCTTTTGCGGGGATTTGGATGCTCATGGCCGGCAGCAGGTGGCCCGACGCCCCGCCAACTTGACACTTGTCATTTCTGTCCTTGGGGGTTGGCGGGGTATCTGCACAGAGGTAGGAGGTGGCAGAATCGAGACTTGGTGAGTTTTCCAAACAAACGTCTCGAGCCTCCAGGTCTGCAGAGACCGACCAGGGCTGCCGCCCAACCGACTATTCACCCTTTTTGGGCGGGAATTTATTCCCTTTTTGGCCCATTTTTCGGGTTTTTGGTCGGGCTTCAAAAGCGGCTGCCCGAGGCCTGGCAGAGGCCGGGGCATGGTCCCCGATCGCGCCAGGCGGCTCGCGCGACCCGATTAGGCCCCGAAAGGAGTCGGGAAATCGGCAGACCTGCCCGAGTTCAGCCCGGGGGGCGGGGGGCAGGTCGGTTCGGCTCAAATCATTAACCAAAGCCGAGACTTGGTCTCGCTGGCGCAACCGAAGTGCCAGGCTGGATAACTCATTAACCAGAAGGCGGCTGGAGGCAGGCAGGGCTGATGGCTGAGGCCGGGTGGAGGCCACCCGCGGCCGGGAAAGTCAAAAGTCCCGTTGTGTGGAAGTCTATGAGGTCAGATTCGGCCGCCTTACCGGGCCTTCGGTTGATGGTTTCCCGCTTGGGCAAGCGAGTCGGCCCGGCAAAGTGGCCACTTGCATTTTCTGGCAAGTGTCTGCGAACAACGTTAATGAGTTGAACCTTGGAAATTGCCGGAAGTCCCGATGAAGAAATGAAAATGCCCCTTTTGCGGGGATTTGGATGCTCATGGCCGGCAGCAGGTGGCCCGACGCCCCGCCAACTTGACACTTGTCATTTCTGTCCTTGGGGTTGGCGGGTATCTGCACAGAGGTAGGAGGTGGCAGAATCGAGACTTGGTGAGTGAGTTTTCCAAACAAACGTCTCGAGCCTCCAGGTCTGCAGAGACCGACCAGGGCTGCCGCCCAACCGACTATTCACCCTTTTTGGGCGGGAATTTATTCCCTTTTTGCCCATTTTTCGGGTTTTTGGTCGGGCTTCAAAAACGGCTGCCCGAGGCCTGGCAGAGGCCGGGGCATGGTCCCCGATCGCGCCAGGCGGCTCGCGCGACCCGATTACCCCGAAAGGAGTCGGGAAATCGGCAGACCTGCCCGAGTTCAGCCCGGGGGGCGGGGGCAGGTCGGTTCGGCTCAAATCATTAACCAAAGCCGAGACTTGGTCTCGCTGGCGCAACCGAAGTGCCAGGCTGGATAACTCATTAACCAGAAGGCGGCTGAGGCAGGCAGGGCTGATGGCTGAGGCCGGGTGGAGGCCACCCGCGGCCGGGAAAGTCAAAAGTCCCGTTGTGTGGAAGTCTATGAGGTCAGATTCGGCCGCCTTACCGGGCCTTCGGTTGATGGTTTCCCGCTTGGGCAAGCGAGTCGGCCCGGCAAAGTGGCCACTTGCATTTTCTGGCAAGTGTCTGCGAACAACGTTAATGAGTTGAACCTTGGAAATTGCCGGAAGTCCCGATGAAGAAATGAAAATGCCCCTTTTGCGGGGATTTGGATGCTCATGGCCGGCAGCAGGTGGCCCGACGCCCCGCCAACTTGACACTTGTCATTTCTGTCCTTGGGGGTTGGCGGGGTATCTGCACAGAGGTAGGAGGTGGCAGAATCGAGACTTGGTGAGTTTTCCAAACAAACGTCTCGAGCCTCCAGGTCTGCAGAGACCGACCAGGGCTGCCGCCCAACCGACTATTCACCCTTTTTGGGCGGGAATTTATTCCCTTTTTGCCCATTTTTCGGGTTTTTGGTCGGGCTTCAAAAGCGGCTGCCCGAGGCCTGGCAGAGGCCGGGGCATGGTCCCCGATCGCGCCAGGCGGCTCGCGCGACCCGATTAGGCCCCGAAAGGAGTCGGGAAATCGGCAGACCTGCCCGAGTTCAGCCCGGGGGGGGCGGGGGGCAGGTCGGTTCGGCTCAAATCATTAACCAAAGCCGAGACTTGGTCTCGCTGGCGCAACCGAAGTGCCAGGCTGGATAACTCATTAACCAGAAGGCGGCTGGAGGCAGGCAGGGCTGATGGCTGAGGCCGGGTGGAGGCCACCCGCGGCCGGGAAAGTCAAAAGTCCCGTTGTGTGGAAGTCTATGAGGTCAGATTCGGCCGCCTTACCGGGCCTGCGGTTGATGGTTTCCCGCTTGGGCAAGCGAGTCGGCCCGGCAAAGTGGCCACTTGCATTTTCTGGCAAGTGTCTGCGAACAACGTTAATGAGTTGAACCTCGGCAATTGTCGGAAGTCCCGATGAAGAAATGAAAATGCCCCTTTTGCGGGGATTTGGATGCTCATGGCCGGCAGCAGGTGGCCCGACGCCCCGCCAACTTGACACTTGTCATTTCTGTCCTTGGGGGTTGGCGGGGTATCTGCACAGAGGTAGGAGGTGGCAGAATCGAGACTTGGTGAGTTTTCCAAACAAACGTCTCGAGCCTCCAGGTCTGCAGAGACCGACCAGGGCTGCCGCCCAACCGACTATTCACCCTTTTGGGCGGGAATTTATTCCCTTTTTGCCCATTTTTCGGGTTTTTGGTCGGGCTTCAAAAGCGGCTGCCCGAGGCCTGGCAGAGGCCGGGGCATGGTCCCCGATCGCGCCAGGCGGCTCGCGCGACGCGATTAGGCCCCGAAAGGAGTCGGGAAATCGGCAGACCTGCCCGAGTTCAGCCCGCGGGGGCGGGGGGCAGGTCGGTTCGGCTCAAATCATTAACCAAAGCCGAGACTTGGTCTCGCTGGCGCAACCGAAGTGCCAGGCTGGATAACTCATTAACCAGAAGGCGGCTGGAGGCAGGCAGGGCTGATGGCTGAGGCCGGGTGGAGGCCACCCGCGGCCGGGAAAGTCAAAAGTCCCGTTGTGTGGAAGTCTATGAGGTCAGATTCGGCCGCCTTACCGGGCCTTCGGTTGATGGTTTCCCGCTTGGGCAAGCGAGTCGGCCCGGCAAAGTGGCCACTTGCATTTTCTGGCAAAGTGTCTGCGAACAACGTTAATGAGTTGAACCTCGGCAATTGTCGGAAGTCCCGATGAAGAAATGAAAATGCCCCTTTTGCGGGGATTTGGATGCTCATGGCCGGCAGCAGGTGGCCCGACGCCCCGCCAACTTGACACTTGTCATTTCTGTCCTTGGGGGTTGGCGGGGTATCTGCACAGAGGTAGGAGGTGGCAGAATCGAGACTTGGTGAGTTTTCCAAACAAACGTCTCGAGCCTCCAGGTCTGCAGAGACCGACCAGGGCTGCCGCCCAACCGACTATTCACCCTTTTTGGGCGGGAATTTATTCCCTTTTTGCCCATTTTTCGGGTTTTTGGTCGGGCTTCAAAAGCGGCTGCCCGAGGCCTGGCAGAGGCCGGGGCATGGTCCCGATCGCGCCAGGCGGCTCGCGCGACCCGATTAGGCCCCGAAAGGAGTCGGGAAATCGGCAGACCTGCCCGAGTTCAGCCCGGGGGGGGCGGGGGGCAGGTCGGTTCGGCTCAAATCATTAACCAAAGCCGAGACTTGGTCTCGCTGGCGCAACCGAAGTGCCAGGCTGGATAACTCATTAACCAAAGGCGGCTGGAGGCAGGCAGGGCTGATGGCTGAGGCCGGGTGGAGGCCACCCGCGGCCGGGAAAGTCAAAAGTCCCGTTGTGTGGAAGTCTATGAGGTCAGATTCGGCCGCCTTACCGGGCCTTCGGTTGATGGTTTCCCGCTTGGGCAAGCGAGTCGGCCCGGCAAAGTGGCCACTTGCATTTTCTGGCAAGTGTCTGCGAACAACGTTAATGAGTTGAACCTCGGAAATTGCCGGAAGTCCCGATGAAGAAATGAAAATGCCCCTTTTGCGGGGATTTGGATGCTCATGGCCGGCAGCAGGTGGCCCGACGCCCCGCCAACTTGACACTTGTCATTTCAGTCCTTGGGGGTTGGCGGGGTATCTGCACAGAGGTAGGAGGTGGCAGAATCGAGACTTGGTGAGTTTTCCAAACAAACGTCTCGAGCCTCCAGGTCCTGCAGAGACCGACCAGGGCTGCCGCCCAACCGACTATTCACCCTTTTTGGGCGGGAATTTATTCCCTTTTTGCCCATTTTTCGGGTTTTTGGTCGGGCTTCAAAGCGGCTGCCCGAGGCCTGGCAGAGGCCGGGGCATGGTCCCCGATCGCGCCAGGCGGCTCGCGCGACCCGATTAGGCCCCGAAAGGAGTCGGGAAATCGGCAGACCTGCCCGAGTTCAGCCCGGGGGGGGCGGGGGGCAGGTCGGTTCGGCTCAAATCATTAACCAAAGCCGAGACTTGGTCTCGCTGGCGCAACCGAAGTGCCAGGCTGGATAACTCATTAACCAGAAGGCGGCTGGAGGCAGGCAGGGCTGATGGCTGAGGCCGGGTGGAGGCCACCCGCGGCCGGGAAAGTCAAAAGTCCCGTTGTGTGGAAGTCTATGAGGTCAGATTCGGCCGCCTTACCGGGCCTTCGGTTGATGGTTTCCCGCTTGGGCAAGCGAGTCGGCCCGGCAAAGTGGCCACTTGCATTTTCTGGCAAGTGTCTGCGAACAACGTTAATGAGTTGAACCTTGGAAATTGCCGGAAGTCCCGATGAAGAAATGAAAATGCCCCTTTTGCGGGGATTTGGATGCTCATGGCCGGCAGCAGGTGGCCCGACGCCCGCCAACTTGACACTTGTCATTTCTGTCCTTGGGGGTTGGCGGGGTATCTGCACAGAGGTAGGAGGTGGCAGAATCGAGACTTGGTGAGTTTTCCAAACAAACGTCTCGAGCCTCCAGGTCTGCAGAGACCGACCAGGGCTGCCGCCCAACCGACTATTCACCCCTTTTTGGGCGGGAATTTATTCCCATTTTTGCCCATTTTTCGGGTTTTTGGTCGGGCTTCAAAAGCGGCTGCCCGAGGCCTGGCAGAGGCCGGGGCATGGTCCCCGATCGCGCCAGGCGGCTCGCGCGACCCGATTAGGCCCCGAAAGGAGTCGGGAAATCGGCAGACCTGCCCGAGTTCAGCCCGGGGGGGCGGGGGCAGGTCGGTTCGGCTCAAATCATTAACCAAAGCCGAGACTTGGTCTCGCTGGCGCAACCGAAGTGCCAGGCTGGATAACTCATTAACCAGAAGGCGGCTGGAGGCAGGCAGGGCTGATGGCTGAGGCCGGGTGGAGGCCACCCGCGGCCGGGAAAGTCAAAAGTCCCGTTGTGTGGAAGTCTATGAGGTCAGATTCGGCCGCTTACCGGGCCTGCGGTTGATGGTTTCCCGCTTGGGCAAGCGAGTCGGCCCGGCAAAGTGGCCACTTGCATTTTCTGGCAAGTGTCTGCGAACAACGTTAATGAGTTGAACCTCGGCAATTGTCGGAAGTCCCGATGAAGAAATGAAATGCCCCTTTTGCGGGGATTTGGATGCTCATGGCCGGCAGCAGGTGGCCCGACGCCCCGCCAACTTGACACTTGTCATTTCTGTCCTTGGGGGTTGGCGGGTATCTGCACAGAGGTAGGAGGTGGCAGAATCGAGACTTGGTGAGTTTTCCAAACAAACGTCTCGAGCCTCCAGGTCTGCAGAGACCGACCAGGGCTGCCGCCCAACCGACTATTCACCCTTTTTGGGCGGGAATTTATTCCCTTTTTGCCCATTTTTCGGGTTTTTGGTCGGGCTTCAAAAGCGGCTGCCCGAGGCCTGGCAGAGGCCGGGGCATGGGCCCCGATCGCGCCAGGCGGCACGCGCGACCCGATTAGGCCCCGAAAGGAGTCGGGAAATCGGCAGACCTGCCCGACTTCAGCCCGCGGGGGCGGGGGGCAGGTCGGTTCGGCTCAAATCATTAACCAAAGCCGAGACTTGGTCTCGCTGGCGCAACCGAAGTGCCAGGCTGGATAACTCATTAACCAGAAGGCGGCTGGAGGCAGGCAGGGCTGATGGCTGAGGCCGGGTGGAGGCCACCCGCGGCCGGGAAAGTCAAAAGTCCCGTTGTGTGGAAGTCTATGAGGTCAGATTCGGCCGCCTTACGGGCCTTCGGTTGATGGTTTCCCGCTTGGGCAAGCGAGTCGGCCCGGGCAAAGTGGCCACTTGCATTTTCTGGCAAGTGTCTGCGAACAACGTTAATGAGTTGAACCTTGGAAATTGCCGGAAGTCCCGATGAAGAAATGAAAATGCCCCTTTTGCGGGGATTTGGATGCTCATGGCCGGCAGCAGGTGGCCCGACGCCCCGCCAACTTGACACTTGTCATTTCTGTCCTTGGGGGTTGGCGGGGTATCTGCACAGAGGTAGGAGGTGGCAGAATCGAGACTTGGTGAGTTTTCCAAACAAACGTCTCGAGCCTCCAGGTCTGCAGAGACCGACCAGGGCTGCCGCCCAACCGACTATTCACCCTTTTTGGGCGGGAATTTATTCCCTTTTTGCCCATTTTTCGGGTTTTTGGTCGGGCTTCAAAAGCGGCTGCCCGAGGCCTGGCAGAGGCCGGGGCATGGGCCCCGATCGCGCCAGGCGGCTCGCGCGACCCGATTAGGCCCCGAAAGGAGTCGGGAAATCGGCAGACCTTGCCGAGTTCAGCCCGCGGTGGCGGGGGGCAGGTCGGTTCGGCTCAAATCATTAACCAAAGCCGAGACTTGGTCTCGCTGGCGCAACCGAAGTGCCAGGCTGGATAACTCATTAACCAGAAGGCGGCTGGAGGCAGGCAGGGCTGATGGCTGAGGCCGGGTGGAGGCCACCCGCGGCCGGGAAAGTCAAAAGTCCCGTTGTGTGGAAGTCTATGAGGTCAGATTCGGCCGCCTTACCGGGCCTTCGGTTGATGGTTTCCCGCTTGGGCAAGCGAGTCGGCCCGGCAAAGTGGCCACTTGCATTTTCTGGCAAGTGTCTGCGAACAACGTTAATGAGTTGAACCTTGGAAATTGCCGGAAGTCCCGATGAAGAAATGAAAATGCCCCTTTTGCGGGGATTTGGATGCTCATGGCCGGCAGCAGGTGGCCCGACGCCCCGCCAACTTGACACTTGTCATTTCTGTCCTTGGGGGTTGGCGGGGTATCTGCACAGAGGTAGGAGGTGGCAGAATCGAGACTTGGTGAGTTTTCCAAACAAACGTCTCGAGCCTCCAGGTCTGCAGAGACCGACCAGGGCTGCCGCCCAACCGACTATTCACCCTTTTTGGGCGGGAATTTATTCCCTTTTTGCCCATTTTTCGGGTTTTTGGTCGGGCTTCAAAAGCGGCTGCCCGAGGCCTGGCAGAGGCCGGGGCATGGTCCCCGATCGCGCCAGGCGGCTCGCGCGACCCGATTAGGCCCCGAAAGGAGTCGGGAAATCGGCAGACCTGCCCGAGTTCAGCCCGGGGGGGCGGGGGCAGGTCGGTTCGGCTCAAATCATTAACCAAAGCCGAGACTTGGTCTCGCTGGCGCAACCGAAGTGCCAGGCTGGATAACTCATTAACCAGAAGGCGGCTGGAGGCAGGCAGGGCTGATGGCTGAGGCCGGGTGGAGGCCACCCGCGGCCGGGAAAGTCAAAAGTCCCGTTGTGTGGAAGTCTATGAGGTCAGATTCGGCCGCCTTACCGGGCCTTCGGTTGATGGTTTCCCGCTTGGGCAAGCGAGTCGGCCCGGCAAAGTGGCCACTTGCATTTTCTGGCAAGTGTCTGCGAACAACGTTTAATGAGTTGAACCTCGGAAATTGCCGGAAGTCCCGATGAAGAAATGAAAATGCCCCTTTTGCGGGGATTTGGATGCTCATGGCCGGCAGCAGGTGGCCCGACGCCCCGCCAACTTGACACTTGTCATTTCTGTCCTTGGGGGTTGGCGGGGTATCTGCACAGAGGTAGGAGGTGGCAGAATCGAGACTTGGTGAGTTTTCCAAACAAACGTCTCGAGCCTCCAGGTCTGCAGAGACCGACCAGGGCTGCCGCCCAACCGACTATTCACCCTTTTTGGGCGGGAATTTATTCCCTTTTTGCCCATTTTTCGGGTTTTTTGGTCGGGCTTCAAAAGCGGCTGCCGAGGCCTGGCAGAGGCCGGGGCATGGTCCCCGATCGCGCCAGGCGGCTCGCGCGACCCGATTAGGCCCCGAAAGGAGTCGGGAAAATCGGCAGACCTGCCGAGTTCAGCCCGGGGGGGGCGGGGGGCAGGTCGGTTCGGCTCAAATCATTAACCAAAGCCGAGACTTGGTCTCGCTGGCGCAACCGAAGTGCCAGGCTGGATAACTCATTAACCAGAAGGCGGCTGGAGGCAGGCAGGGCTGATGGCTGAGGCCGGGTGGAGGCCACCCGCGGCCGGGAAAGTCAAAAGTCCCGTTGTGTGGAAGTCTATGAGTCAGATTCGGCCGCCTTACCGGGCCTTCGGTTGATGGTTTCCCGCTTGGGCAAGCGAGTCGGCCCGGCAAAGTGGCCACTTGCATTTTCTGCAAGTGTCTGCGAACAACGTTAATGAGTTGAACCTCGGAAATTGCCGGAAGTCCCGATGAAGAAATGAAAATGCCCCTTTTGCGGGGATTTGGATGCTCATGCCGCAGCAGGTGGCCCGACGCCCCGCCAACTTGACACTTGTCATTTCTGTCCTTGGGGGTTGGCGGGGTATCTGCACAGAGGTAGGAGGTGGCAGAATCGAGACTTGGTGAGTTTTCCAAACAAACGTCTCGAGCCTCCAGGTCTGCAGAGACCGACCAGGGCTGCCGCCCAACCGACTATTCACCCTTTTTGGGCGGGAATTTATTCCCTTTTTGCCCATTTTTCGGGTTTTTGGTCGGGCTTCAAAAGCGGCTGCCCGAGGCCTGGCAGAGGCCGGGGCATGGTCCCCGATCGCGCCAGGCGGCTCGCGCGACCCGATTAGGCCCCGAAAGGAGTCGGGAAATCGGCAGACCTGCCCGAGTTCAGCCCGGGGGGGGCGGGGGGCAGGTCCGGTTCGGCTCAAATCATTAACCAAAGCCGAGACTTGGTCTCGCTGGCGCAACCGAAGTGCCAGGCTGGATAACTCATTAACCAGAAGGGCGGCTGGAGGCAGGCAGGGCTGATGGCTGAGGCCGGGTGGAGGCCACCCGCGGCCGGGAAAGTCAAAAGTCCCGTTGTGTGGAAGTCTATGAGGTCAGATTCGGCCGCCTTACCGGGCCTTCGGTTGATGGTTTCCCGCTTGGGCAAGCGAGTCGGCCCGGCAAAGTGGCCACTTGCATTTTCTGGCAAGTGTCTGCGAACAACGTTAATGAGTTGAACCTTGGAAATTGCCGGAAGTCCCGATGAAGAAATGAAAATGCCCCTTTTGCGGGGATTTGGATGCTCATGGCCGGCAGCAGGTGGCCCGACGCCCCGCCAACTTGACACTGTCATTTCTGTCCTTGGGGTTGGCGGGGTATCTGCACAGAGGTAGGAGGTGGCAGAATCGAGACTTGGTGAGTTTTCCAAACAAACGTCTCGAGCCTCCAGGTCTGCAGAGACCGACCAGGGCTGCCGCCCAACCGACTATTCACCCTTTTTGGGCGGGAATTTATTCCCTTTTTTGCCCATTTTTCGGGTTTTGGTCGGGCTTCAAAAGCGGCTGCCCGAGGCCTGGCAGAGGCCGGGGGCATGGTCCCCGATCGCGCCAGGCGGCTCGCGCGACCCGATTAGGCCCCGAAAAGGAGTCGGGAAATCGGCAGACCTGCCCGAGTTCAGCCCGGGGGGGGGCGGGGGGCAGGTCGGTTCGGCTCAAATCATTAACCAAAGCCGAGACTTGGTCTCGCTGGCGCAACCGAAGTGCCAGGCTGGATAACTCATTAACCAGAAGGCGGCTGGAGGCAGGCAGGGCTGATGGCTGAGGCCGGGTGGAGGCCACCCGCGGCCGGGAAAGTCAAAAGTCCCGTTGTGTGGAAGTCTATGAGGTCAGATTCGGCCGCCTTACCGGGCCTGCGGTTGATGGTTTCCCGCTTGGGCAAGCGAGTCGGCCCGGCAAAGTGGCCACTTGCATTTTCTGGCAAGTGTCTGCGAACAACGTTAATGAGTTGAACCTCGGCAAATTGTCGGAAGTCCCGATGAAGAAATGAAAATGCCCCTTTTGCGGGGATTTGGATGCTCATGGCCGGCAGCAGGTGGCCCGACGCCCCGCCAACTTGACACTTGTCATTTCTGTCCTTGGGGGTTGGCGGGGTATCTGCACAGAGGTAGGAGGTGGCAGAATCGAGACTTGGTGAGTTTTCCAAACAACGTCTCGAGCCTCCAGGTCTGCAGAGACCGACCAGGGCTGCCGCCCCACCGACTATTCACCCTTTTTGGGCGGGAATTTATTCCCTTTTTGCCCATTTTTCGGTTTTTGGTCGGGCTTCAAAAGCGGCTGCCCGAGGCCCTGGCAGAGGCCGGGGCATGGGCCCCGATCGCGCCAGGCGGCACGCGCGACCCGATTAGGCCCCGAAAGGAGTCGGGAAATCGGCAGACCTGCCCGACTTCAGCCCGCGGGGGCGGGGGGCAGGTCGGTTCGGGCTCAAATCATTAACCAAAGCCGAGACTTGGTCTCGCTGGCGCAACCGAAGTGCCAGGCTGGATAACTCATTAACCAGAAGGCGGCTGGAGGCAGGCAGGGCTGATGGCTGAGGCCGGGTGGAGGCCACCCGCGGCCGGGAAAGTCAAAAGTCCCGTTGTGTGGAAGTCTATGAGGTCAGATTCGGCCGCCTTACCGGCCTTCGGTTGATGGTTTCCCGCTTGGGCAAGCGAGTCGGCCCGGCAAAGTGGCCACTTGCATTTTCTGGCAAGTGTCTGCGAACAACGTTAATGAGTTGAACCTTGGAAATTGCCGGAAGTCCCGATGAAGAAATGAAAATGCCCCTTTTGCGGGGATTTGGATGCTCATGGCCGGCAGCAGGTGGCCCGACGCCCCGCCAACTTGACACTTGTCATTTCTGTCCTTGGGGGTTGGCGGGGTATCTGCACAGAGGTAGGAGGTGGCAGAATCGAGACTTGGTGAGTTTTCCAAACAAACGTCTCGAGCCTCCAGGTCTGCAGAGACCGACCAGGGCTGCCGCCCAACCGACTATTCACCCTTTTTGGGCGGGAATTTATTCCCTTTTTGCCCATTTTTCGGGTTTTTGGTCGGGCTTCAAAAGCGGCTGCCCGAGGCCTGGCAGAGGCCGGGGCATGGGCCCCGATCGCGCCAGGCGGCTCGCGCGACCCGATTAGGCCCCGAAAGGAGTCGGGAAATCGGCAGACCTTGCCGAGTTCAGCCCGCGGTGGCGGGGGGCAGGTCGGTTCGGCTCAAATCATTAACCAAAGCCGAGACTTGGTCTCGCTGGGCGCAACCGAAGTGCCAGGCTGGATAACTCATTAACCAGAAGGCGGCTGGAGGCAGGCAGGGCTGATGGCTGAGGCCGGGTGGAGGCCACCCGCGGCCGGAAAGTCAAAAGTCCCGTTGTGTGGAAGTCTATGAGGTCAGATTCGGCCGCCTTACCGGGCCTTTCGGTTGATGGTTTCCCGCTTGGGCAAGCGAGTCGGCCCGGCAAAGTGGCCACTTGCATTTTCTGGCAAGTGTCTGCGAACAACGTTAATGAGTTGAACCTTGGAAATTGCCGGAAGTCCCGATGAAGAAATGAAAATGCCCCTTTTGCGGGATTTGGATGCTCATGGCCGGCAGCAGGTGGCCCGACGCCCCGCCAACTTGACACTTGTCATTTCTGTCCTTGGGGGTTGGCGGGGTATCTGCACAGAGGTAGGAGGTGGCAGAATCGAGACTTGGTGAGTTTTCCAAACAAACGTCTCGAGCCTCCAGGTCTGCAGAGACCGACCAGGGCTGCCGCCCAACCGACTATTCACCCTTTTTGGGCGGGAATTTATTCCCTTTTTGCCCATTTTTTCGGGTTTTTGGTCGGGCTTCAAAAGCGGCTGCCCGAGGCCTGGCAGAGGCCGGGGCATGGTCCCCGATCGCGCCAGGCGGCTCGCGCGACCCGATTAGGCCCCGAAAGGAGTCGGGAAATCGGCAGACCTGCCCGAGTTCAGCCCGGGGGGGGCGGGGGGCAGGTCGGTTCGGCTCAAATCATTAACCAAAGCCGAGACTTGGTCTCGCTGGCGCAACCGAAGTGCCAGGCTGGATAACTCATTAACCAGAAGGCGGCTGGAGGCAGGCAGGGCTGATGGCTGAGGCCGGGTGGAGGCCACCCGCGGCCGGGAAAGTCAAAAGTCCCGTTGTGTGGAAGTCTATGAGGTCAGATTCGGCCGCCTTACCGGGCCTTCGGTTGATGGTTTCCGCTTGGGCAAGCGAGTCGGCCGGCAAAGTGGCCACTTGCATTTTCTGGCAAGTGTCTGCGAACAACGTTAATGAGTTGAACCTCGGAAATTGCCGGAAGTCCCGATGAAGAAATGAAAATGCCCCTTTTGCGGGGATTTGGATGCTCATGGCCGGCAGCAGGTGGCCCGACGCCCCGCCAACTTGACACTTGTCATTTCTGTCCTTGGGGGTTGGCGGGGTATCTGCACAGAGGTAGGAGGTGGCAGAATCGAGACTTGGTGAGTTTTCCAAACAAACGTCTCGAGCCTCCAGGTCTGCAGAGACCGACCAGGGCTGCCGCCCAACCGACTATTCACCCTTTTTTGGGCGGGAATTTATTCCCTTTTTGCCCATTTTTCGGGTTTTTGGTCGGGCTTCAAAAGCGGCTGCCCGAGGCCTGGCAGAGGCCGGGGCATGGTCCCCGATCGCGCCAGGCGGCTCGCGCGACCCGATTAGGCCCCGAAAGGAGTCGGGAAATCGGCAGACCTGCCCGAGTTCAGCCCGGGGGGGGCGGGGGGCAGGTCGGTTCGGCTCAAATCATTAACCAAAGCCGAGACTTGGTCTCGCTGGCGCAACCGAAGTGCCAGGCTGGATAACTCATTAACCAGAAGGCGGCTGGAGGCAGGCAGGGCTGATGGCTGAGGCCGGGTGGAGGCCACCCGCGGCCGGGAAAGTCAAAAGTCCCGTTGTGTGGAAGTCTATGAGGTCAGATTCGGCCGCCTTACCGGGCCTTCGGTTGATGGTTTCCCGCTTGGGCAAGCGAGTCGGGCCCGGCAAAGTGGCCACTTGCATTTTCTGGCAAGTGTCTGCGAACAACGTTAATGAGTTGAACCTCGGAAATTGCCGGGAAGTCCCGATGAAGAAATGAAAATGCCCCTTTTGCGGGGATTTGGATGCTCATGGCCGGCAGCAGGTGGCCCGACGCCCCGCCAACTTGACACTTGTCATTTCTGTCCTTGGGGGTGCGGGGTATCTGCACAGAGGTAGGAGGTGGCAGAATCGAGACTTGGTGAGTTTTCCAAACAAACGTCTCGAGCCTCCAGGTCTGCAGAGACCGACCAGGGCTGCCGCCCAACCGACTATTCACCCTTTTTGGGCGGGAATTTATTCCCTTTTTGCCCATTTTTCGGGTTTTTGGTCGGGCTTCAAAAGCGGCTGCCCGAGGCCTGGCAGAGGCCGGGCATGGTCCCCGATCGCGCCAGGCGGCTCGCGCGACCCGATTAGGCCCCGAAAGGAGTCGGGAAATCGGCAGACCTGCCCGAGTTCAGCCCGGGGGGGGCGGGGGGCAGGTCGGTTCGGCTCAAATCATTAACCAAAGCCGAGACTTGGTCTCGCTGGCGCAACCGAAGTGCCAGGCTGGATAACTCATTAACCAGAAGGCGGCTGGAGGCAGGCAGGGCTGATGGCTGAGGCCGGGTGGAGGCCACCCGCGGCCGGGAAAGTCAAAAGTCCCGTTGTGTGGAAGTCTATGAGGTCAGATTCGGCCGCCTTACCGGGCCTTCGGTTGATGGTTTCCGCTTGGGCAAGCGAGTCGGCCCGGCAAAGTGGCCACTTGCATTTTCTGGCAAGTGTCTGCGAACAACGTTAATGAGTTGAACCTCGGAAATTGCCGGAAGTCCCGATGAAGAAATGAAAATGCCCCTTTTGCGGGGATTTGGATGCTCATGGCCGGCAGCAGGTGGCCCGACGCCCCGCCAACTTGACACTTGTCATTTCTGTCCTTGGGGGTTGGCGGGGTATCTGCACAGAGGTAGGAGGTGGCAGAATCGAGACTTGGTGAGTTTTCCAAACAAACGTCTCGAGCCTCCAGGTCTGCAGAGACCGACCAGGGCTGCCGCCCAACCGACTATTCACCCTTTTTGGGCGGGAATTTATTCCCTTTTTGCCCATTTTTTCGGGTTTTGGTCGGGCTTCAAAAGCCGGCTGCCCGAGGCCTGGCAGAGGCCGGGGCATGGTCCCCGATCGCGCCAGGCGGCTCGCGCGACCCGATTAGGCCCCGAAAGGAGTCGGGAAATCGGCAGACCCTGCCCGAGTTCAGCCCGGGGGGGCGGGGGGCAGGTCGGTTCGGCTCAAATCATTAACCAAAGCCGAGACTTGGTCTCGCTGGCGCAACCGAAGTGCCAGGCTGGATAACTCATTAACCAGAAGGCGGCTGGAGGCAGGCAGGGCTGATGGCTGAGGCCGGGTGGAGGCCACCCGCGGCCGGGAAAGTCAAAAGTCCCGTTGTGTGGAAGTCTATGAGGTCAGATTCGGCCGCCTTACCGGGCCTTCGGTTGATGGTTTCCCGCTTGGGCAAGCGAGTCGGCCCGGCAAAGTGGCCACTTGCATTTTCTGGCAAGTGTCTGCGAACAACGTTAATGAGTTGAACCCTTGGAAATTGCCGGAAGTCCCGATGAAGAAATGAAAATGCCCCTTTTGCGGGGATTTGGATGCTCATGGCCGGCAGCAGGTGGCCCGACGCCCCGCCAACTTGACACTTGTCATTTCTGTCCTTGGGGGTTGGCGGGGTATCTGCACAGAGGTAGGAGGTGGCAGAATCGAGACTTGGTGAGTTTTCCAAACAAACGTCTCGAGCCTCCAGGTCTGCAGAGACCGACCAGGGCTGCCGCCCAACCGACTATTCACCCTTTTTGGGCGGGAATTTATTCCTTTTTGCCCATTTTCGGGTTTTGGTCGGGCTTCAAAAGCGGCTGCCCGAGGCCTGGCAGAGGCCGGGGCATGGTCCCCGATCGCGCCAGGCGGCTCGCGCGACCCGATTAGGCCCCGAAAGGAGTCGGGAAATCGGCAGACCTGCCCGAGTTCAGCCCGGGGGGGGCGGGGGGCAGGTCGGTTCGGCTCAAATCATTAACCAAAGCCGAGACTTGGTCTCGCTGGCGCAACCGAAGTGCCAGGCTGGATAACTCATTAACCAGAAGGCGGCTGGAGGCAGGCAGGGCTGATGGCTGAGGCCGGGTGGAGGCCACCCGCGGCCGGGAAAGTCAAAAGTCCCGTTGTGTGGAAGTCTATGAGGTCAGATTCGGCCGCCTTACCGGGCCTGCGGTTGATGGTTTCCCGCTTGGGCAAGCGAGTCGGCCCGGCAAAGTGGCCACTTGCATTTTCTGGCAAGTGTCTGCGAACAACGTTAATGAGTTGAACCTCGGCAATTGTCGGAAGTCCCGATGAAGAAATGAAAATGCCCCTTTTGCGGGGATTTGGATGCTCATGGCCGGCAGCAGGTGGCCCGACGCCCCGCCAACTTGACACTTGTCATTTCTGTCCTTGGGGGTTGGCGGGGTATCTGCACAGAGGTAGGAGGTGGCAGAATCGAGACTTGGTGAGTTTTCCAAACAACGTCTCGAGCCTCCAGGTCTGCAGAGACCGACCAGGGCTGCCGCCCAACCGACTATTCACCCTTTTTGGGCGGAATTTATTCCCTTTTTGCCCATTTTTCGGGTTTTTGGTCGGGCTTCAAAAGCGGCTGCCCGAGGCCTGGCAGAGGCCGGGGCATGGTCCCCGATCGCGCCAGGCGGCTCGCGCGACGCGATTAGGCCCCGAAAGGAGTCGGGAAATCGGCAGACCTGCCCGAGTTCAGCCCGCGGGGGCGGGGGGCAGGTCGGTTCGGCTCAAATCATTAACCAAAGCCGAGACTTGGTCTCGCTGGCGCAACCGAAGTGCCAGGCTGGATAACTCATTAACCAGAAGGCGGCTGGAGGCAGGCAGGGCTGATGGCTGAGGCCGGGTGGAGGCCACCCGCGGCCGGGAAAGTCAAAAGTCCCGTTGTGTGGAAGTCTATGAGGTCAGATTCGGCCGCCTTACCGGGCCTTCGGTTGATGGTTTCCCGCTTGGGCAAGCGAGTCGGCCCGGCAAAGTGGCCACTTGCATTTTCTGGCAAGTGTCTGCGAACAACGTTAATGAGTTGAACCTCGGCAATTGTCGGAAGTCCCGATGAAGAAATGAAAATGCCCCTTTTGCGGGGATTTGGATGCTCATGGCCGGCAGCAGGTGGCCCGACGCCCCGCCAACTTGACACTTGTCATTTCTGTCCTTGGGGGTTGGCGGGGTATCTGCACAGAGGTAGGAGGTGGCAGAATCGAGACTTGGTGAGTTTTCCAAACAAACGTCTCGAGCCTCCAGGTCTGCAGAGACCGACCAGGGCTGCCGCCCAACCGACTATTCACCCTTTTTGGGCGGGAATTTATTCCCTTTTTGCCCATTTTCGGGTTTTGGTCGGGCTTCAAAGCGGCTGCCCGAGGCCTGGCAGAGGCCGGGGCATGGTCCCCGATCGCGCCAGGCGGCTCGCGCGACCCGATTAGGCCCCGAAAGGAGTCGGGAAATCGGCAGACCTGCCCGAGTTCAGCCCGGGGGGGGCGGGGGGCAGGTCGGTTCGGCTCAAATCATTAACCAAAGCCGAGACTTGGTCTCGCTGGCGCAACCGAAGTGCCAGGCTGGATAACTCATTAACCAGAAGGCGGCTGGAGGCAGGCAGGGCTGATGGCTGAGGCCGGGTGGAGGCCACCCGCGGCCGGGAAAGTCAAAAGTCCCGTTGTGTGGAAGTCTATGAGGTCAGATTCGGCCGCCTTACCGGGCCTTCGGTTGATGGTTTCCCGCTTGGGCAAGCGAGTCGGCCCGGCAAAGTGGCCACTTGCATTTTCTGGCAAGTGTCTGCGAACAACGTTAATGAGTTGAACCTCGGAAATTGCCGGAAGTCCCGATGAAGAAATGAAAATGCCCCTTTTGCGGGGATTTGGATGCTCATGGCCGGCAGCAGGTGGCCCGACGCCCGCCAACTTGACACTTGTCATTTCTGTCCTTGGGGTTGGCGGGGTATCTGCACAGAGGTAGGAGGTGGCAGAATCGAGACTTGGTGAGTTTTCCAAACAAACGTCTCGAGCCTCCAGGTCTGCAGAGACCGACCAGGGCTGCCGCCCAACCGACTATTCACCCTTTTTGGGCGGGAATTTATTCCCTTTTTGCCCATTTTTCGGGTTTTGGTCGGGCTTCAAAAGCGGCTGCCCGAGGCCTGGCAGAGGCCGGGGCATGGTCCCCGATCGCGCCAGGCGGCTCGCGCGACCCGATTAGGCCCCGAAAGGAGTCGGGAATCGGCAGACCTGCCCGAGTTCAGCCCGGGGGGGGCGGGGGGCAGGTCGGTTCGGCTCAAATCATTAACCAAAGCCGAGACTTGGTCTCGCTGGCGCAACCGAAGTGCCAGGCTGGATAACTCATTAACCAGAAGGCGGCTGGAGGCAGGCAGGGCTGATGGCTGAGGCCGGGTGGAGGCCACCCGCGGCCGGGAAAGTCAAAAGTCCCGTTGTGTGGAAGTCTATGAGGTCAGATTCGGCCGCCTTACCGGGCCTTCGGTTGATGGTTTCCCGCTTGGGCAAGCGAGTCGGCCCGGCAAAGTGGCCACTTGCATTTTCTGGCAAGTGTCTGCGAACAACGTTATGAGTTGAACCTTGGAAATTGCCGGAAGTCCCGATGAAGAAATGAAAATGCCCCTTTTGCGGGGATTTGGATGCTCATGGCCGGCAGCAGGTGGCCCGACGCCCCGCCAACTTGACACTTGTCATTTCTGTCCTTGGGGGTTGGCGGGGTATCTGCACAGAGGTAGGAGGTGGGCAGAATCGAGACTTGGTGAGTTTTCCAAACAAACGTCTCGAGCCTCCAGGTCTGCAGAGACCGACCAGGGCTGCCGCCCAACCGACTATTCACCCTTTTTGGGCGGGAATTTATTCCCTTTTTGCCCATTTTTCGGGTTTTTGGTCGGGCTTCAAAAGCGGCTGCCCGAGGCCTGGCAGAGGCCGGGGCATGGTCCCCGATCGCGCCAGGCGGCTCGCGCGACCCGATTAGGCCCCGAAAGGAGTCGGGAAATCGGCAGACCTGCCCGAGTTCAGCCCGGGGGGGGCGGGGGGCAGGTCGGTTCGGCTCAAATCATTAACCAAAGCCGAGACTTGGTCTCGCTGGCGCAACCGAAGTGCCAGGCTGGATAACTCATTAACCAGAAGGCGGCTGGAGGCAGGCAGGGCTGATGGCTGAGGCCGGGTGGAGGCCACCCGCGGCCGGGAAAGTCAAAAGTCCCGTTGTGTGGAAGTCTATGAGGTCAGATTCGGCCGCCTTACCGGGCCTGCGGTTGATGGTTTCCCGCTTGGGCAAGCGAGTCGGCCCGGCAAAGTGGCCACTTGCATTTTCTGGCAAGTGTCTGCGAACAACGTTAATGAGTTGAACCTCGGCAATTGTCGGAAGTCCCGATGAAGAAATGAAATGCCCCTTTTGCGGGATTTGGATGCTCATGGGCCGGCAGCAGGTGGCCCGACGCCCCGCCAACTTGACACTTGTCATTTCTGTCCTTGGGGGTTGGGCGGGGTATCTGCACAGAGGTAGGAGGTGGCAGAATCGAGACTTGGTGAGTTTTCCAAACCAAACGTCTCGAGCCTCCAGGTCTGCAGAGACCGACCAGGGCTGCCGCCCAACCGACTATTCACCCTTTTTGGGCGGGAATTTATTCCCTTTTTGCCCATTTTTCGGGTTTTTGGTCGGGCTTCAAAAGCGGCTGCCCGAGGCCTGGCAGAGGCCGGGGCATGGGCCCCGATCGCGCCAGGCGGCACGCGCGACCCGATTAGGCCCCGAAAGGAGTCGGGAAATCGGCAGACCTGCCCGACTTCAGCCCGCGGGGGCGGGGGGCAGGTCGGTTCGGCTCAAATCATTAACCAAAGCCGAGACTTGGTCTCGCTGGCGCACCGAAGTGCCAGGCTGGATACTCATTAACCAGAAGGCGGCTGGAGGCAGGCAGGCTGATGGCTGAGGCCGGGTGGAGGCCACCCGCGGCCGGGAAAGTCAAAAGTCCCGTTGTGTGGAAGTCTATGAGGTCAGATTCGGCCGCCTTACCGGGCCTTCGGTTGATGGTTTCCCGCTTGGCAAGCGAGTCGGCCCGGCAAAGTGGCCACTTGCATTTTCTGGCAAGTGTCTGCGAACAACGTTAATGAGTTGAACCTTGGAAATTGCCGGAAGTCCCGATGAAGAAATGAAAATGCCCCCTTTTGCGGGGATTTGGATGCTCATGGCCGGCAGCAGGTGGCCCGACGCCCCGCCAACTTGACACTTGTCATTTCTGTCCTTGGGGGTTGGCGGGGTATCTGCACAGAGGTAGGAGGTGGCAGAATCGAGACTTGGTGAGTTTTCCAAACAAACGTCTCGAGCCTCCAGGTCTGCAAGAGACCGACCAGGGCTGCCGCCCAACCGACTATTCACCCCTTTTTGGGCGGGAATTTATTCCCTTTTTGCCCATTTTTTCGGGTTTTTGGTCGGGCTTCAAAGCGGCTGCCCGAGGCCTGGCAGAGCCGGGGCATGGGCCCCGATCGCGCCAGGCGGCTCGCGCGACCCGATTAGCCCGAAAGGAGTCGGGAAATCGGCAGACCTTGCCGAGTTCAGCCCGCGGTGGCGGGGGGCAGGTCGGTTCGGCTCAAATCATTAACCAAAGCCGAGACTTGGTCTCGCTGGCGCAACCGAAGTGCCAGGCTGGATAACTCATTAACCAGAAGGCGGCTGGAGGCAGGCAGGGCTGATGGCTGAGGCCGGGTGGAGGCCACCGCGGCCGGGAAAGTCAAAAGTCCCGTTGTGTGGAAGTCTATGAGGTCAGATTCGGCCGCTTACCGGGCCTTCGGTTGATGGTTTCCCGCTTGGCAAGCGAGTCGGCCCGGCAAAGTGGCCACTTGCATTTTCTGCAAGTGTCTGCGAACAACGTTAATGAGTTGAACCTTGGAAATTGCCGGAAGTCCCGATGAAGAAATGAAAATGCCCCTTTTGCTGGGATTTGGATGCTCATGGCCGGCAGCAGGTGGCCCGACGCCCCGCCAACTTGACACTTGTCATTTCTGTCCTTGGGGGTTGGCGGGGTATCTGCACAGAGGTAGGAGGTGGCAGAATCGAGACTTGGTGAGTTTTCCAAAACAAACGTCTCGAGCCTCCAGGTCTGCAGAGACCGACCAGGGCTGCCGCCCAACCGACTATTCACCCTTTTTGGGCGGGAATTTATTCCCTTTTTGCCCATTTTCGGGTTTTTGGTCGGGCTTCAAAAGCGGCTGCCCGAGGGCCTGGCAGAGGCCGGGGCATGGTCCCCGATCGCGCCAGGCGGCTCGCGCGACCCGATTAGGCCCCGAAAGGAGTCGGGAAAATCGGCAGACCTGCCCGAGTTCAGCCCGGGGGGGGCGGGGGCAGGTCGGTTCGGCTCAAATCATTAACCAAAGCCGAGACTTGGTCTCGCTGGGCGCAACCGAAGTGCCAGGCTGGATAACTCATTAACCAGAAGGCGGCTGGAGGCAGGCAGGGCTGATGGCTGAGGCCGGGTGGAGGCCACCCGCGGCCGGGAAAGTCAAAAGTCCCGTTGTGTGGAAGTCTATGAGGTCAGATTCGGCCGCCTTACCGGGCCTTCGGTTGATGGTTTCCCGCTTGGGCAAGCGAGTCGGCCCGGCAAAGTGGCCACTTGCATTTTCTGGCAAGTGTCTGCGAACAAAGTTAATGAGTTGAACCTCGGAAATTGCCGGAAGTCCCGATGAAGAAATGAAAATGCCCCTTTTGCGGGGATTTGGATGCTCATGGCCGCAGCAGGTGGCCCGACGCCCCCGCCAACTTGACACTTGTCATTTCTGTCCTTGGGGGTTGGCGGGGTATCTGCACCGAGGAAGGAGGTGGCAGAATCGAGACTTGGTGAGTTTTCCAAACAAACGTCTCGAGCCTCCAGGTCTGCAGAGACCGACCAGGGGCTGCCGCCCAACCGACTATTCACCCTTTTTTGGGCGGGAATTTATTCCCTTTTTGCCCATTTTTCGGGTTTTTGGTCGGGCTTCAAAGCGGCTGCCCGAGGCTGCAGAGGCCGGGGCATGGTCCCCGATCGCCGCCAGGCGGCTCGCGCGACCCGATTAGGCCCGAAAGGAGTCGGGAAATCGGCAGACCTGCCGAGTTCAGCCGGGGGGGGCGGGGGGCAGGTCGGTTCGGCTCAAATCATTAACCAAAGCCGAGACTTGGTCTCGCTGGCGCAACCGAAGTGCCAGGCTGGATAACTCATTAACCAGAAGGCGGCTGGAGGCAGGCAGGGCTGATGGCTGAGGCCGGGTGGAGGCCACCCGCGGCCGGGAAAGTCAAAAGTCCCGTTGTGTGGAAGTCTATGAGTCAGATTCGGCCGCCTTACCGGCCTTCGGTTGATGGTTTCCGCTTGGGCAAGCGAGTCGGCCCGGCAAAGTGGCCACTTGCATTTTCTGGCAAGTGATCTGCGAACAACGTTAATGAGTTGAACCTCGGAAATTGCCGGAGTCCCGATGAAGAAATGAAAATGCCCCTTTTGCGGGGATTTGGATGCTCATGGCCGGCAGCAGGTGGCCGACGCCCCGCCAACTTGACACTTGTCATTTCTGTCCTTGGGGGTTGGCGGGGTATCTGCACAGAGGTAGGAGGTGGCAGAATCGAGACTTGGTGAGTTTTCCAAACAACGTCTCGAGCCTCCAGGTCTGCAGAGACCGACCAGGGCTGCCGCCCAACCGACTATTCACCCTTTTTGGGCGGGAATTTATTCCCTTTTTGCCCATTTTTCGGGTTTTGGTCGGGCTTCAAAAGCGGCTGCCCGAGGCCTGGCAGAGGCCGGGGCATGGTCCCCGATCGCGCCAGGCGGCTCGCGCGACCCGATTAGGCCCCGAAAGGAGTCGGGAAATCGGCAGACCTGCCCGAGTTCAGCCCGGGGGGGGCGGGGGGCAGGTCGGTTCGGCTCAAATCATTACCAAAGCCGAGACTTGGTCTCGGCTGGCGCAACCGAAGTGCCAGGCTGGATAACTCATTAACCAGAAGGCGGCTGGAGGCAGGCAGGGCTGATGGCTGAGGCCGGGTGGAGGCCACCCGCGGCCGGGAAGTCAAAAGTCCGTTGTGTGGAAGTCTATGAGGTCAGATTCGGCCGCCTTACCGGGCCTTCGGTTGATGGTTTCCCGCTTGGGCAAGCGAGTCGGCCCCGGCAAAGTGGCCACTTGCATTTTCTGGCAAGTGTCTGCGAACAACGTTAATGAGTTGAACCTTGGAAATTGGCCGGAAGTCCGATGAAGAAATGAAAATGCCCCTTTTGCCGGGGATTTGGATGCTCATGGCCGGCAGCAGGTGGCCCGACGCCCCGCCAACTTGACACTTGTCATTTCTGTCCTTGGGGGTTGGCGGGGTATCTGCACAGAGGTAGGAGGTGGCAGAATCGAGACTTGGTGAGTTTTCCAAACAAAC